>NC_136065.1:1278313814-1278503814 GCF_964261635.1 Lissotriton helveticus | reverse complement strand
ACTCTATCTATCCATCTATCTATCTATCGCCCTCACTCTATCTGTCTATCTAGCTATCGCCCTCACTCTATCTATCTATCTATTGCCCTCACTCTATCTATCTATCTATCTATCTATCTATCTATCTATCTATCTATCTATCTATCTATCTATCTATCTATCTATCTATCTATCTATCTATCTATCTATCTATCTATCTATCTATCTATCGCCCTCACTTTATCTATCTATCTATCTATCTATCTATCTATCTATCTATCTATCTATCTATCTATCTATCTATCTATCTATCTATCTATCTATCTATCTATCTATCTATCTATCTATCTATCTATCTATCTATCTATCTATCTATCTATCTATCTATCGCCATCACTCTATCTATCTGTCTATCTATCTATCGCCCTCACTCTATCTATCTATCTATCGCCCTCACTCTATCTATCTATCTATTGCCCTCACTCTATCTATCTATCTATCTATCCATCTATCCATCTATCCATCTATCCGTCTATCCGTCTATCCGTCTATCCGTCTATCCGTCTATCCGTCTATCCGTCTGTCTGTCTGTCTGTCTGTCTGTCTGTGTCTGTCTGTCTGTCTATCTATCGCCCTCACTCTATCTATCTATCTATCTATCTATCTATCTATCTATCTATCTATCTATCTATCTATCTATCTATCACCCTCACTCTATCTATCTATCTATCTATCTATCTATCTATCTATCTATCTATCTATCTATCTATCTATCTATCTATCTATCTATCTATCACCCTCACTCTATCTATCTATCTATCTATCTATCTATCTATCTATCTATCTATCTATCTATCTATCTATCTATCTATCTATCTATCTATCTATCTATCTATCTATCTATCTATCTATCGCCCTCACTCTATCTATCTATCTATCTATCTATCTATCTATCTATCTATCTATCTATCTATCTATCTATCTATCTATCTATCTATCTATCTATCTATCTATCTATCTATCTATCGCCCTCACTCTATCTATCTATCTATCTATCTATCTATCTATCTATCTATCTATCTATCTATCTATCTATCTATCTATCTATCTATCTATCTATCTATCTATCTATCTATCTATCTATCGCCCTCTCTCTATCTATCTATCTATCTATCTATCTATCTATCTATCTATCTATCTATCTATCTATCTATCTATCTATCTATCTATCTATCTATCTATCTATCTATCTATCTATCTATCTGTCTGTCTGTCTGTCTGTCTGTCTGTCTGTCTGTCTGTCTATCGCCCTCACTCTATCTATCTATTTATTGCCCTCACTCTATCTATCTATCTATCTATCTATCTATCTATCTATCTATCCATCTATCCATCTATCCGTCTATCCGTCTATCCGTCTATCCGTCTATCCGTCTATCCGTCTATCCGTCTATCCGTCTGTCCGTCTGTCTGTCTGTCTGTCTGTCTGTCTGTCTGTCTGTCTATCTATCGCCCTCACTCTATCTATCTATCTATCTATCTATCTATCTATCTATCTATCTATCTATCTATCTATCTATCTATCTATCTATCTATCTATCTATCTATCTATCTATCTATCTATCTATCTATCTATCTATCTATCTGTCTGTCTGTCTGTCTGTCTGTCTGTCTGTCTGTCTGTCTGTCTGTCTGTCTATCGCCCTCACTCTATCTATCTATCTATTGCCCTCACTCTATCTATCTATCTATCTATCTATCCATCTATCCATCTATCCGTCTATCCGTCTATCCGTCTATCCGTCTATCCGTCTATCCGTCTATCCGTCTATCCGTCTATCCGTCTGTCCGTCTGTCTGTCTGTCTGCCTGTCTGTCTGTCTGTCTGTCTGTCTGTCTATCGCCCTCACTCTATCTATCTATCTATCTATCTATCTATCTATCTATCTATCTATCTATCTATCTATCTATCTATCTATCTATCTATCTATCTATCTATCTATCTATCTATCACCCTCACTCTATCTATCTATCTATCTATCTATCTATCTATCTATCTATCTATCTATCTATCTATCTATCTATCTATCTATCTATCTATCTATCTATCTATCACCCTCACTCTATCTATCTATCTATCTATCTATCTATCACCCTCACTCTATCTATCTATCTATCTATCTATCTATCTATCTATCTATCTATCTATCTATCTATCTATCTATCTATCTATCTATCTATCTATCTATCTATCGCCCTCACTCTATCTATCTATCTATCTATCTATCTATCTATCTATCTATCTATCTATCTATCTATCTATCTATCTATCTATCTATCTATCTATCTATCTATCTATCTATCTATCTATCTATCTATCTATCTATCTATCTATCTATCTATCTATCTATCTATCTATCTATCTATCTATCTATCTATCTATCTATCTATCTATCTATCTATCTATCTATCTACCTATCGCCCTATCTATCTATCTATCTATCTATCTATCTATCTATCTATCTATCTATCTATCTATCTATCTATCTATCTATCTATCTATCTATCTATCTATCTATCTATCTATCTATCTATCTATCTATCTATCTATCTATCTATCTATCTATCTATCTATCTATCTATCTATCTATCTATCTTACCATCTACCTATCGCCCTCTCTCTCTATCTCTCTATCTATCTATCTATCTATCTATCTATCTATCTATCTATCTATCTATCTATCTATCTATCTATCTATCTATCTATCTATCTATCTACCTATCGCCCTCTCTCTCTATCTCTCTATCTATCTATCTATCTATCTGTCTGTCTGTCTGTCTGTCTGTCTGTCTATCTATCGCACTCACTCTATCTATCTATCGCCCTTCCTCTATCTATCTATCGCATCACCACGGCATCACTCAACACCACCACGGCATCACTCAGGGGCACCACAACATCACTCAGGGGCACCACAACATCACTCAGGGGCACCACAACATCACTCAGCTCCACCACAGCATCAATCTGTGCAACCATTCAACAACAACTGGTTCAATTTTGTTCTCTCAATGTTTCAAGCTTCATTACAAATGTTACATAAAGAGGTTAATATTTCACTATTGTTCTTGGATTTTTGTCACACTAAAATGCACTGAACATAATCTTCCAAAAATTATTTACAAAAGTTTAAGATAATGCCATTATAACTGACAATAACTTTTATTTAAGTATTAATTCTTTAAAAAAAGTAAAAGCTATTGTTATTTGTAATATCAATACATCTAAGTCACTTAAATACAACACATATTGCATTACAAATGCTATAGGTGTCACATTTGCGAAAGTTAAAACTATTGGCATTGTTTTACACTAGAGTTACCAGCAGAAATAACACTGATTCAAACCAATTAGCTGTCAGCATTGAGAAATGCTCAAGAGATGAGGTGCTAAGTTTTGTAAAAAAACTGAAAAACTGCAAGGCACCAGAAAGAAATGGAATAACTAACCAGGCCCTCTAGGTGCTCCCAAATACACAATGGAACATCTTGCTAAGATCATAACAAGTCCTAGATTTAATATCAAAGGATCGACTGGAGTAGTGTTTCTGATTATAGCCAAAGCATTTTACAGGGTATGGCACACAGGTCTACAAGCTCATTAAGATTGTTTGCCAGCAAACCTGCTGGCTACCAGGCATAATGCGCCTTTCATGTTATGGTACGAGGGGAGTGTTCAACAGTACGTCCTATTCTTGCTTGAGTGCCTCAGGGAGGGATCAATTCTCAGTTCATTTATCTTCAATCTATATACATATGATATTTCCAGACACTTAAAGAAGACAGACCTTTTTCTTTACACTGTTAATGTAGCAGTCATCACAGTCTTTTCAATAAAAAGAGAGTGGCTAAGAACCTAGAAACATTCCTCATCAGAATCTCTGGAAGGTATTTAGAATGGAGATGTTGATCTTACATTAAATTGGCTATTGTGGTTTGTGTATTGTTTATGTTTAGCTGAGAAACTGGCTCCATGGTTTCCTATTAAAATGTAGAATGTTTAGATTAATTCCTATTTTGACAGCCTGGCTGAAAGCAGATGCTGTCTGTCCAAATGAAGAGCTGTCAACTTCCTCCTGAATTGTATTACTTTGAAACAATTGGCGACGAGTTGTAAAGGTGTTTCTGTCATCATAGCGGCACATGAACAATACGATCTGTATTTATGGACTCAATTTTGATTTCTACGTGTGACTACGGTTGCCCGTGTATTCTTTCAAGGAACCTTTTTGTGACAACAGTCGATAAACTAGTACAACTACTGGAGACTCGCTTACATTTCATTTCCACCTTTGCCCATTTTGGGATCACTCGAGGACACAGAGTTACCGGCTTGAGTGCACTGTTTAATTGGCGAGTGAAGCATTTATAAGCGTGTCACCTTGTTCATGCTCGTGAGCATGGAGGGACCGGTTCAGGTGTACTACGTCCTGTGTTGAGTGCGCGGATGTGCTTTTTCATTGGATGATTGCTCAAGAGTATGGATCAAGTGTATCACGCGATCTTACTGCTGGAAATTGCGATCTATTCTATTAAATGTCAGTCGTCCGAGGAATAAACTTCTATTGCAAAAGTGATCTTATCTTCATGTTCACTGGACAATATTTCCTGATTCTTGTTTTAAAAAAATACGGATTAGTTGTACTGGGAAATAAATCCATTGGACATCATTTTACACTTGCTTTTGGGCTGTTGCTATTTCTACTCATTTACTTTGGCTTATAGTTATTTGTGTGCCTGAAGGTTTTTCCTCTATTTCTTTGGAGAGTGAAATATACATCATGCAGTTTGAGCCTCCTGTGAAATCTTACAAAATAAGGGACACCTTCCCATTTCATGGACAAGATGGAAGTTAAAATTTTAGACTTATATGAATGCAATCGATAAGGAAAGGATGGGAGGAGAGAGAAAAAAAGCATTTTACTCCATTGTTTAGGGTCTGATGGTTAAAGTGGTTTGTATGCTTGAAGATGCTAAAATATTTACAACTTTAGATTTAAGATCTGCCTAGCATCAAATTGACCTTACAGAAGACTCAAAACTTTTAACTGCATTACTTATGCCGCATGGACTGTATCAATTAAAAAATATGCCATTTGGATTAGCTGAATTGTTCCAAAGGGCTATGTTCCACATTTTGAACAACTTAGTGAAGTATTTCCAAGATTATATGTTGGTATTTTCAAAAGATGAACATTTGGAACATATTAATGAAGTATGTAGAAGGCTTCAAAAACATGGCCTGACTCTCAAGAGCTCAATATGCAAATTGTTAAACAATTCTGTGGATTATTTAGGCCATTCTTTGTCTGATGGAGTTGTGCCTAAAATATCTATTATAGATGGTATCATCAATGCTTCTGCACCAGAAAATAGAGAACAACTCTTCTCATTCATGAGGATGTGTTTTATAATTAATTCAATAGGAATTTTTACACCAAAATGGAGCCTTAGGGGGAATTGACAAGGTAAATGTGGAATGTTTTGGGTCTGAAAAACAGCAACTGGCATTTTAGTGTGTTAAGAAAGATATTATGGAGGCACCTACATTGAAGCATTTCGGTTTATACAAAGAATGTATCGTTACTGTGAATGCTAGCATGCATGAAGTTGGTTGTGTTATCACAGAGGTGTGGTAAAAAAGAGTGGAATGCAGCTTTTGCATCCAGGACCTTAAATGATACTCAGAGGAGGTATGCAGTGATTGAAAAAGAGGTGTTGGCATTCCTATAGGCTATTGAACATTTCAGAAATTACATGTGGGCAAGTCTATCCACATTAAGGACGAAACACAAATCGCTGGTGAACATATTATCACCTGGTGGGGCGTGGAACGCCACTGCACGCATTTCCAGATTAACTTAAAAACTACAAGAGTATTATTTTAAAGCAGAATTTGTTCCTGGGAAGTGCAATGTGATGGCTGACTGTTTATGAAGGCTAACTTGCTGGTTGGAGGATATTAATGTAAGTTTGAGTGAAGTGGACATGATTGCTACTATAAAAGATGTTGTTGCTGTGACTTTTTTATGCCATTACAGAGGATAAGTGAGCATAGAGTGAAACAAGGGATACGTTATGGCAACAGGTAAGAAACTCTGTGTCTTGGAATGTTGGCCTAATGAGTTGATTTCGCTAGAGTGATTACCATTTTTGAAGGTTTCATGAGATATGGATGTGGAAGGTGGATTATTATTCAAACACGGTAAGCGTATTGCTCTAGTTAATATGCGAAAAGTGATTTTGTGTCTGGTTCATGAGGAGCATATTCGTATGTCGGCTATGAAGAGGCTTATTAGAACGTGTTTTTGGTGGCCAGGTATGGACAGGATGCCAGACAGGGTAATAAGAGAGTGTGATCAATATGTTAATGGTGAGAAAACCTTAAAGGCTAATCCTGCACCTTTGAAATCAGTTGCATGGCTGAAATTGCCTTGGAAATTTCTGGTCCATTTTCTTCTTTACCTCAAAAGGCTAGGTTTGCTTTAGTGATGATAGATTATCACTCCAAGTCACTGGATGTAAAATTTACTACGCAAAACACCACTCAAGTAGTAATTGAGTTTTTTAAGGAGACTGTTGCTAGAGATGGATGTCCTGATGTTTTAATTACGGATAATGAAACTCGGCTGAAGTCGAGAGAAATAGAAAGATTTCTCAAACTGTGTGGAATATGGCATACCACTACCACGTAACATGAACCTTAGGGGCACATACATCATTGTAAATTGCATTCGCAAATGGTGCGAATCGCAAAATTCGGCTGTTTGCAAATGCAATTTCAACTTTTGGGATGCATCACCATTTTTGTACTTTTCGCAATTTAAGAAATCGCAAAATTGCGATTTCTTAAATTGCGAATGCATTTAAGGAATCTCAAATTGAGATTCCTTAAATGCAATGCATCAAACTTAAAAAAATAGCGATTTCACTAATAAGGGGAGCAAATTACCATGAAGTTGACCTTCGTGGTAATTTGCGAAAACTTTCTCAAAGTTCCATTTTACACACACACATGCCCTTGGGGCATGTGTGTGTGCAAGATGTACTTATAGGCCGATTTCAGGGGTGCAACAGGGTGTCCTTTGGACACCCCTGCACCCTTGAAATTGCATTCTCGATTTGCGATTCTCTAATGGAGAATCGCAAATTGAGAATGTCTTCCCATTCATTCCTATGGGCCTCTAGGCCCATAGGAATGAATGGGGAGGTATTGCTTAATTGCGATTCTCAATTAGAGAATCGCAATTAAGGAATTTTAAGAAATCGCTATTTTTTTAGCGATTTCTTGATGCATTGCAGTTTGCAATTCCTTAATTGCGATTCCTTATTTTTCGCAATTAAGGAATCGCAAAAAGCAATATTGATGCATGTGCCCTTTAGAGTAATGGATTAGTAGAGTGATTCAACCATGGCTTAAAGGATTATGTGGTATATTCACATAAGAGTGGTTGTAAATGGAGTAATGTGCTAAGGGAAAAATTGTGGCTGTATCGCATTACACCTCATTTTGTTATGGAAGTGAGTCCATTCAAGTTACTTAACGGAAGAGATCCTGTTACCAAGTTGTGTCCATCTTGGTTCAGGAAAAGATGTGGTAATAGCAGACGTAGTGGATGTGGATAGTGTGAGCAGGAGAGTCAAAGGGAAGCAGAGGAAGACTAAAAAATGGTATGATGTCAAATGGAATATTAAAGAACCAATGGGAGATTGGGTGAGGATTCTCAAACCTGGTATACTCCACAAAGGGGAGCCCAAGTATGGGAAGGCGATAAATGTCATTAGGGTTTACCAACAGCGTTGTGACACAAGAAGGTAAAGTGTGGAACCCTTGAAGGGTTGTTAAATGCAAACATATGGCAAATTTAGATACAATGGAATGTGAGCAGAGTTGTGATGAAAGTGACATATTTATTCTAAAGGTTGGCAAAATTGAACTAGAGGGAAACGCTGTGAATGTTTCTGGTCATGAGGGCAGTAAAGTTGACACTGACTGGGGTTGCATTGGCACAGCAGAGTGTTGGTAGAAATGAAGTTTAGAAAAAAGGAAAAAAAGACTTGTGTCTTTTGAGCTATTGTTTGAATTGTTTTTAATTTTGCACTTGAGGTTTTATAGTTACACCTTTCATATGTAATTTATTTATTTATTTATTTGCAGTTTTGTACCGCGCTGGCTTCACTCCCGGAGGAGTATCTCCGCGCCTTTGGCTTCTACAAATGTATTAAAGAGGAGGAGTCTTCAGGATGGTCTAGTGTTACTGTCCAAACAAAAAGGTCTTCAGCTTTTTCCTAAAAGTAAGGTGGTCTATACATTGCCTGAGGGATATAGGAAGACCGTTCCAGAGCGAGGGTCCAGCTATTGATAGTGTTTTTGCTCCATGTCTGGCCTTTCTAGCTCTGGGTATGCATAGAAGGCTTTGTTCCCTTGATCTGAGTGTTCGAGTGGGAATATAAGGTGTAAATTTGGTGTTCAAGTAGGCGGGACCCTACTATTTTTTCTATGTCTTGCTGTCAAACATGTATCTACACTGGTGATGATGGGTGGAGTTTATGCACTTCGAAAAAGGCTTTTGCCCAAATGTGTCAGTGTGGTAATCTTGGAAAAATAAAGACTTACTTGAACTCACTACCGGGAGTGCCCATTGTTCTTACGGTCAGCTGACCGAAGTTTGGGTCATATATTAAGTGCATATGTTCTTACCATGCATATCTTTTCAAAGAAAATGTAAGTATTTTGCAGATAACTATAAACCTGTATTATATATATATATATTTTAAAATTAAAAGGCTTTATACTTACCTGCTAAATACTTTTTCGTTGTATAGGCATGCGTGGTGAAGGCATGCGATGTAAAGATGCAGTTGTTGTAATGACCGCATCGTTAGGAAATGTGTTGTAATGCACGTGGTTCTGTCATGCAACTGTTACATTTTAGTAAGCAAAGCATCTTTGGTGAAGTGTGACAAGCCTATTAATGTTATATATGATTAACCATATTAGGCCTACGTAACATTTAGAGCATCGGATATGAATCCAAAACATTTGATAAATACAAAGATATGTTGGGATATTGTGAGGGTTGCACAATCTATAGTGAAATAAAATACTCAAAAAAATATGTTGCAAAGAAGTTTAGAGCACACATGGATTGAGAGATGTGGGTATGTTAGTGATTCTTTTAACTCCAGAACATCCATGTCTGTGTTTGCTGGAAATGTTGTTGAGAAATCTGATGAAGTTCTTGTACTTCTTGAGGTGTTTACTTACAGACTTTGTCACACCAAAGATTTTGAACACAGGGTCATACTGTTCAACTTAATATAAAACATGAGATGTACTAGGAGAAATTTCATATATATGAGGTTGTCAAAAGGGTAATCTCTGTGAAGTGTGTTGGACCTATGGCTATAGGCTAGACGAAATCAGAAGGATCCACTGAACAAAAATATTTTTATAGATTTTGCCACCATTACACAAGAGTCATGAAATGTTTGCCGAGCTAAGTAGATCCAAGTATTTCATGTATAGTCCCTTAAGAGGCAGCTTATCCCAGATAACGTCATGGTATGACCGTAGGGAAATGACTACATTCATCAGTTGGTAAACATACACTCAGTGGAAGATGTCCACTGTGCGAATAACAGCTGCATGAGTAAGTCCTTTGGATCTCTTCAGGTTCCTACTGATGTGCCTTTCCCAAAGTGGCCCTTTTTCCCCTTGCAAGACCTGTCCATAATGGCACTTTAACGATGCAAAGGTAGCCTCTGCCTTGGAGACCCCTGTCTCTACCTTTACTTGTAGCTGCCAGTATTCATGGAGAAAATCCTGCCTCATGATTGTTACTGAGGCTGGATTTCTGTAAACACTTGCAACAGTCTGTGCTGTACCTGATCAATACCTGGCCAGTAAAATATTTGGTCTGATATGTTTCCGTAAATATCCTCATGCAGTACCCCCTTCTCCACCCTTTTGTTATAGGAACTCCCTCTACTCAGGCAGCCCCAAATAAGTGAGAAGATGACTTCAGGTAGTCCAGAATCCCAGCGTGCGGGTTCTCCACAAAATTCCTAAGCACCAATGAGCTGCACCAGCGTTAGAAGCCTTGCACTGGTTACAGATTCATTGTGCCATTCATAAGAAGGTTTTGCAGCTAATTCAGCTTCTGGTGACTCCTTATACTCCGAGAAGGGTACCAAACTACTGCAGGTGCCAAGGATCAAGAGAGCAAGTTGTGCAGGACGTTCCATAGCATATCTGGCACCCACGCTCTGGAACTCTTTTCCAGCATATATTAGACTTGACCAGTCAGAGCTTAGCTTCAGAAAGCCTTTTGAAAACCTTCCTAATGTTATATTCCATATAGGTACCATAATATAGGCCCAGGTTACTTCATTACCCTTCACCTATATTCTTCCCTACATTACATTTATAACAGTTTACATAGACTGACCTTTTACCTAGATACAACACTGCATTCAGAACGCGGGTTTTCCCTAGTTCGAAATCTCATACATTATGCATGAGGATTCTTGGAAGCACAGCAGGACTACCATCTCCTGCATAATATCTATGTATAAAGTTCGCACCCAACGTTATCCTTAGGCCGACAGAGTAATACAGCAAGGTCAGACTCCTGGGGACACCTATGGGTATATATACATCACATCTTGCTAAGATAGAGAGAGGAGACCAGGACTTCCCAGCAGACACACTGACCAGAGACGCTGAGGTTCCTGCATACAGACGCCCCAGATCGCAGTGGACTAACATCCCTCGCGTGGTGTCAAACTCAAGACCAGGACAGGGTCCCACAGTCTCTCTCTTCAGGCAATGGGGTTCACACTATCCTAGAGGGATTCTTGGCTTAAACACCTACACACATGCTAGGTACACTTAGGTACATCTTGTTAGGGAAACATCGTAGGAGTATGTATCTTTTTATTATCATGTATTTTATGTACTTGTATGTATTCATGAGTACTTCTAGATGGTAGAGCTATACCATCTATTTACTTTCATAGAACTGCTAATCATTTGTATCTTTTTCTGCCTAACGGTTGTTGCAGCTCATATATTTTACACCAGAATGACAACTGTTCAATAAATACTTATTGAAAACGCCCAGCCTGTTTATTCTGTGTACTTCTCTAAGACAGACTAAGTAAGCACAAATGACTGAGCATAAAGTAATATGGCTTTTCCAAGGTCAGGAAGGATCTGGCTTGTCATGTTCGATGGTTGCCATGAACTACTCTCTCCTTGGTAAGAGGAGATTCTAGTGGCCCTGTGAGCTAGCTGATACAAAAGGCCAACATACCCAGTGGGGGTGTTCAGAATCAGTCCGACACCAATCCTACAGTGTATGTTATCCAAACGTGCAGATCCTGTATAGGTTTTATAGGAACTATATAACACTATTCTGTTTTTTTTAGGGCATGCAAGCAGTACTATTTGTTAATACTTACCAGGGCTGAGTAGGCCTCTTGGATACCATGTGCTCTATACATTTTGAATAATAGAATAGATTGCGGATTTCTTGCAGCGTTCTTTTTGCCAACGGACATTTCGCCATTTTCACTGCAGCTCATAGTTAAATAGTGCTGTGGTGTAGGTGGAGAAATGCCTGTAGGGGAGCAGGGGTATGGTGTGGGGCACTCCCCGCTAAAAAATATGAAAGCAAGAGACCATCCCGGTGGGGCAAACACCAGTATCAAGAGCGTGTTGGTGTTTTCAACGCAGTGAAATATCCACAAATCGTACTAGTGAGTGGAAGCAGTCAGCTGTTGGATAGGAAGGCTTGGGGCCTTTCAGCCAGTGGATTGGTTCTGCTCCTAGAAGGGATACTTTAATAAATTGAAGGGCTGAGCACACTGAGCCAATTAAACATTCAGGTGCAGACACCTGGTGGATTTCCTGGGGTCTCGCTAAGCCCCATGGGCCTTGAATGGCAGTAGGAGGAGCCTGATCACTCCCTTTGAGGTAGCTGCAGTTTGATTACAACCAGTGATCAAGGGTGGATAGATGAGACTTTTGTAGGTTACCCTCCCAAAGTCCTACTGGTAAGATGAAGCATAAGTTATAGACCACCGGTTATGTGCCTCGCTTGGGTGTTGCTAATGGAACCTGTGCAACTGTGACATCGATTCCATTATTTGCAGAAGACTTGACCCCTTTGTAAATGTGAGAATCCCTTCTTTGGTACTCCGGGGTGCTTTAACAATGTCAGAAAGATCTGGGTGTAAGGACCTCTTCCTTACATCAAGAACTTTCAGGATGTTTTATTGCCAAGTACTCTGCCTGCAAAGAGCAGGTGTACCAGAAAAAGGAGGAACAGGGGGAGACTCCACGGTTCATACGTGGTGTGGTTGATTGGTGGCGCCTGCTGAAGATTCATTGGATCATGCTTGAAGTGGGAAAGATTTTGTTGTTTCAGAGTTTTTGAGTACGTCCGGAGCAATGGAGACGGTGTAACACACAGATTGGAGATCCTGTGCCATACTTGAAGGAGGGCTGAAGATAAAAGAAATCGCCTTTTGAAGTCACAGTGGGAAGGGAAGAGGCAAGACAGAACCCTGCTGGACCCAAAGGCTGGATGGGTCTACACTAATCTGACTCCAACCACTGCAGGGTGATTCCACGTGGCTAGTTTGTTTCATGTCATTCTCTGCCAATCAATCAAGGCTAGTGATGGAGCGGGGTTCAGTAGAGTGCAGAGATTACTCACTCCAGACAAGACAACAAGTGAGTGGTGCATGTATTGTCACTACTGTAGGGATATCAATCAGAGAAAGTAAAAGGGGTAGGTAGCACTGCATATCTTAGTCCTGGGAAGGGGTTATAGAGCAGAATTAAAATATATTGTTGCTCAAACAAGGGGCCTGTATCAGGAACTATACACTGTGCTGGCCATATTCTCTTATTTCTTGTCAGTTCTCACTGTCTTCCATATTATCACCTGAGAAGCACTTTGCATAAAAGTTTAGGACCTTACCTTTTTTTCAAAGCGCTGCGAGGCCTCCGGGTAGTTTTGCGCTATATAAATATAATTTTTCATTTCATTTTTGCATAAAAGGTTGAGACCTTACCTTATCAGACTGTTCTGCTCCCCTTCGTGTAAGAAAGCGCGTTGAGGCTTTGCAGGTTATAGGGATTCGCGAGACAGCCACCCATCTTAATTTATTAATTCATTCAATAGCAGTAACCTTGACTTACACCTACCATCAATCTGGGCCCAGGCTCCGCCCACTAGTTTGTAGATGTTGTTGTTTCTGTGCACACCCCAGACTCCAGCAGCCCCCACTGTGACGTGCCTGAGAACACCGGGGATCTGCACCCAGCCGCTACTGTAGAAGGTGTAAATGTTGTCTTTTGCATTCACTCCAAACACCTGCCCGTTGCCGGCATCGATTTGTTTGAGAGATCCAGGCACCTGCTGGCAGTTCAGTTGAACAGCCTGACCTAGAAGTGAGAGTTTTAAGAGACAAAAGTTTTAGACCAGGTTAATGCTGGTGATTTTATTGGAACATATGTGTAAGTCATTTATTAATGTTCTTTTTGTGAAGGATCTTTGATTCAGTTTCATGTTCATGGAAATTTCAAGGATAACAACTCTAAGTCCACCACTGCCATTGGCTCCAGGAAGAGATGGTCTTAAGTTAATGGTAACTTACCCCAGTTTGCAAGGAGGCCATTATTGTTTGGTCTGGGAAGCCAGTGTGGTTAAAATAGGGTCAGCGCAGCCAGGAGTCAGCATTGAGAAACCTGTTTTGTTGTGTCTCTGGGTAGTGCCCATCTCTCTCTCTCTACTACCTGACTTCACTGACTGGCAGTAGTTCATTTTACTCTAACACGCAGAGACGTTCCTTACTCAGAAAGCACGTTGGCCAAGAAGAAATGTTGGCAACCTCACTGGCTGCTGCTGGTGAATAAAACAAATGCAAAAACAATTGATGGACGGAATGATGCCAAATGGCAAAACATTCACCCCCAGTCACAGATCTGGGTTTAATCCATCGTTATTTTGCTCACCACTCCACCCTAGTTCAGACATGGGCAAATGCAAATCAGTCTTGACCCTGTGCCTCTTGGGAACAGTCCAGCCCGAACTGCCAAGCCATGTCTTCCCTGGACCGGAATCAAGCATCCTAGGACCGGTTTTTGGCTATCAGCCTTCATCAGCCAGGATAGCTTGAGTCCAGTGGCATGGAGAGCATGGGACTCATGTCTGAGCATACCCGTCCCACTCGGCGGTGACAAATGCAAAAACAATTGATGGACGGAATGTTGCACAATGGCAAAACATTCACCCACAGTCACAGATCTGGGTTTAATCCATCGTTATTTTGCTCACCACACCACCCCAGTTCAGACATGGCCATATGCAAATCAGTCTTGACCATGTGACTCATGGGAACAGTCCAGCCCGAACTGCCAAGCCATGTCTTCCCTGGACCAGAATCAAGCATCCTAGGACCGGTTTCTGGCTATCAGCCTTCATCAGCCAGGATAGCTTGATTCCAGTGGCATGGAGAGCACGGGACTCACGTCTGAGCATACCCATCCCACTCGGGGTGACAAATGCAAAAACAATTGATGGACGGAATGTTGCACAATGGCAGAACATTCAACCCCGGTCACAGATCTAGGTTTAATCCATCGTTATTTTGCTCCGGAATCAAGCATCCTAGGACCGGTTTCTAGGGACCTGGACCGGGTCATAGGATGCTTGATTCCGGTCCAGGGAAGACATGGCTTGGCAGTTCGTGCTGGACTGTTCCCATGACGCACAGTTTCAAGACTGATTTGCATTTGGCCATGTCTGAACTGGGGTGGCCTGTGAGCAAAATAACGATGGATTAAACCCAGATCTGTGACTGGGGGTGAATGTTCTGCCATTGTGCAACATTCCGTCCATCAATTGTTGTTTTTGCATTTGTCACCCGAGTGAGACGGGTATGCTCAGACATGAGTCCCGTGCTCTCCAGGCCACTGGAATCAAGCTATCCTGGCTGATGACGGCTGATAGCCAGAAACCGGTCCTAGGATGCTTGATTCTGGTCCAGGGAAGACATGGCTTGGCAGTTCGGGCTAGACTGTTACCATGAGGCACAGGGTCAAGACTGATTTGCATACAGCCATGTCTGAACTGGGGTGGTCTGGTGAGCAAAATAACGATGGATTAAACCCAGATCTGTGACTGGGGGTGAATGTTCTGCCATTGTGCAACATTCCGTCCATCAATTGTTGTTTTTGCATTTGTCACCCCGAGTGGGACGGGTATGCTCAGACGTGAGTTCTATGCTGGGGTGCCGCTCGTGAGAGGAGTTTCGTCTTCACTGAGGCTGTTCGTGTGGTCCCGCTACAGGAGTAGCATTGCCCTGGGACTTTTGCCAAGTACTTTTTGCCAGCAAGAGGAGGGAGGCGTGAGGCCGCAGAGGAGGTGAGAGGCGCGGCCCCGGGACTGCGAGGATCAGCTTGAAACACCTACAGCTGTGTCCTCTTCCCGGGGGAGCCGCGCCCCCTCCCAGTGCCCGCCCCCATCTGCCTGCTCTTTACTCCTCGCGGCCCCCGCTTTGCGGGTGCCGCTCGTGAGAGGAGTTTCGTCTTCACTGAGGCTGTTCGTGTGGTCCCGCTACAGGAGTAGCATTGCCGTGGGACTTTTGCCAAGTACTTTTTGCCAGCAAGAGGAGGGAGGCGTGAGGCCGCAGAGGAGGTGAGAGGCGCGGCCCCGGGACTGCGAGGATCAGCTTGAAACACCTACAGCTGTGTCCTCTTCCCGGGGGAGCCGCGCCCCCTCCCAGTGCCCGCCCCCATCTGCCTGCTCTTTACTCCTCGCGGCCCCCGCTTCGCGGGTGCCGCTCGTGAGAGGAGTTTCGTCTTCACTGAGGCTGTTCGTGTGGTCCCGCTACAGGAGTAGCATTGCCCTGGGACTTTTGCCAAGTACTTTTTGCCAGCAAGAGGAGGGAGGCGTGAGGCCGCAGAGGAGGTGAGAGGCGCGGCCCCGGGACTGCGAGGATCAGCTTGAAACACCTACAGCTGTGTCCTCTTCCCGGGGGAGCCGCGCCCCCTCCCAGTGCCCGCCCCCATCTGCCTGCTCTTTACTCCTCGCGGCCCCCGCTTTGCGGGTGCCGCTCGTGAGAGGAGTTTCGTCTTCACTGAGGCTGTTCGTGTGGTCCCGCTACAGGAGTAGCATTGCCCTGGGACTTTTGCCAAGTACTTTTTGCCAGCAAGAGGAGGGAGGCGTGAGGCCGCAGAGGAGGTGAGAGGCGCGGCCCCGGGACTGCGAGGATCAGCTTGAAACACCTACAGCTGTGTCCTCTTCCCGGGGGAGCCGCGCCCCCTCCCAGTGCCCGCCCCCATCTGCCTGCTCTTTACTCCTCGCGGCCCCCGCTTCGCGGGTGCCGCTCGTGAGAGGAGTTTCGTCTTCACTGAGGCTGTTCGTGTGGTCCCGCTACAGGAGTAGCATTGCCCTGGGACTTTTGCCAAGTACTTTTTGCCAGCAAGAGGAGGGAGGCGTGAGGCCGCAGAGGAGGTGAGAGGCGCGGCCCCGGGACTGCGAGGATCAGCTTGAAACACCTACAGCTGTGTCCTCTTCCCGGGGGAGCCGCGCCCCCTCCCAGTGCCACGCCCCCTTGGGAACTTTCCTATATGAGAAAGGGCTCGTCCGCGGACCGCGGGACGCGCGCGGGACGCAGCCCGGGGCTAAGCCCGGGCAAAGGGCGGGCCCTCTGTGGCCCTCCGGGGACCGAGGGAGCCGAGCCGGGCCCACTGCCCTTGATAAGTTATCTCCATATTCCTATAGTGCAAGCTCTTATCTACACCAAACGGAAATAGTTTTGGAACAATCATTCATCTTCGTCCATTTAAAAGCTCCTAAACATACTCCATAATGCCCTCTAAATTGGTCACCATGGATAATTTTCTAATTAAAAAGGTTGCCCAAATTAACAACAATAGAAGGGCATCCTTGGGGTTGGACCCATCTTCTACAGCTATTTTAGAGCAACCAGTTATTCCTACAGACACTCTTGGGTTAGACGAACCCCCCGTCCCTGTACGCAAGACAATTACTGCTGTTGCCCTAATACACGCGGGCCAGAGCGAAGAGGACTCCATTGGCCCTGTACTCCTAGGAGCAGGAACAGGCTCTACTGGATTGTATGAGCCTACAGCAAAGGAATCACCCCGTAGATTTAAAAAAGCCCGAGTTAGGCGCAGGGGGAAGCAAGGGAGAGCGAGTGCAAAACATCAAGAAGGAGGGGAGGTTGAGTCTGTATCCTCATTAATCTTCACAGGAAATAGATTAGGTGCTCCTAGCGAGATGGGAGACAACATTGTGCCGAAAGGCCTTGGTGCTTCTTGTCTTTTGATTGATTTCTCAGACACAGGGGCAGTTGTCAATGGCGAAAATGCGGCCATTGAACCTGACATGACCAATAACCAGCCATTGTCCAGTACACCGACCAGTGTATTTGTACTGGACTTGCTTACTGGGAACGATAGCACTAGGCTGTCAGGTTCCCCGAAGCTCCCTATTGAGTCACCTACCACGTCCCTTACATCCCCCCTCATTAGGTCAAGTAATGAAAATAGGGAGGGGAATTCACTGGGAAATAAAGTATACAAAACACTGGAAGAGGTCGAGACTGTTTCCTTATTAGAAACTGCCGAAATCCCCGGCTGTGAGGAAGCCATGATGGCCAAAATAGTAGATCTAATCAGGGGAGCGATCCAACCCCTCCTTGATAGGACTTCTACGATGTGTGCACATCTAGACATTATTGAAAAGAAGGTTGCACAGAATTCCCTCCTCTTATCAGACCTGTTAAAGGGGATAGGCAACACTAAGGAAAAGCCGCTATTAAAAACAAACTTATCTGTGAAATCCCCAGCAATAGGTCCCCCCTCACCGCTAATAATAGCGACACCAGCACAAACAACATTAAAGCCCAAGCAAAAATTAGTGAACGGGGCAGTAAGTTTGGCCAGCCCGATGATTACATTAATTACCCCGACCCCACTGACAGCCACACCACAACCGGTGGCTCCAGTATCTAAGGAGCAATCGCCTAAGGTAGGGGGAGGTCAAATTAAAGATCTTAGTAAGGACAGGGAAATTGTCAAGGCCAAGAAGCCTAACAATAATCCCATGGTCCCCCCAAAAACTAAATCCAAAATTAATCATAATATAGATCTAACCCCTGACTCTGCCCCTTATGTTATTGTATTGGCAGGGGTACCAGAATTACCGGCAGGTAAATGGGAAGATCACGGAGCATTACGGAATAAGGTGGTGTTCTGGCTCCGTGATAAAAGACCGCTACCTGCTTCAATAAACGGTGAAATTCTAAGCCTAAGGCGTGCTAACTGGGTAGGAGTAAGGCCAAAGGATAAGACTGGTGATGTAATAATCATCAACTTTAAGGATCATAGGGCTGTGAGGCATATTGGGGATTGGTTTGATGTTAGTAGTGGTGATTCTATTTCTACACATCTCCTTTCCTATTTTTATCCCTATGTACCCCCGAAAAGTGCTAACAATTGGGGCAGGGATAGGCAACTTATTAGGAAGCCCGCACAACAACACCGTAGATTCGGAAATGCTAGACTATGGGACATGGCTGAGCCAGAGGGGGCACGGCAAATGTTGGGTAATCATGGCTATGTAAATGGTCAATGTTCTCCTCTTTACACCCAGAGACCAAAGGTCTACTATCCTAGAAATGGGTATTTACCTTATCAACACCCCGCCCTTAGTGACCACTACCCATTGCACTTGGAACCTAATCTCTACCAACCCAGATTAGGTAATACCAGAGAATTACTACCAAACATCTATAATCTACCAATCCAAAATCGTTACCAGATTTTTTCTGGTTTGGATGGGGTAGATTGACAACAAGCTCAGTCCCCTGTAGAATCTCTGGATGGGAATAAGTCCCTGCCATTAGCCCTCAAAGAGTGCACTAAGGAGGGAGTTACTTTTTTTAACAGCATTTCTAACGGTATAGACACCCCCAGTGAGCCTTTACAAGAACCTCCCATATTAAATAAGATCTGCGCCTCCGATGGGCTGACACCTTGTGACAGTGTTAGTCTGGTTCAGGTGAAATCCCCTGTAGGTGTTAATAATAATAATAATACTGGGAGCAGGGGAAAGATAGGTTCTGGTCTAGGGCAGGTGAAGAGTCCTTTTTGCGAATTGCTCTTTTGGAATGTAGCTGGGCTGAAGCAAAAAATTATTAACCCAGCCTGGGAGTCTGTAATAGGAGGTAAGGATATAGTGGCCCTACAAGAAACATGGACCCAGGACCCAATCCATATAAATGGCTATAGAACCTTTTTTACTCCAGCGGTTGGAGGCCATTTTGGTAGGGCAAAAGGTGGTTTGACTACTTATGTTTCAAACCACCTTAAAATAAAACAGGCCCAATGTCACTTAAACTCCAAATACTTCCAATTAATAACTCTTAGAGACTTCAAAAGAGCAAAGGTGCTTCTTATCAATTTTTATAACAATGTCCCGAGGGATGAAATCGTGGACGCGATTAAGCTATTAAAGGAGGAAGTTCAAACAGAGGTTAACAAAAACGACAAAGAATTAGTAATTTTATGGGGGGGAGATTTTAACTGTTCGCTTTGTACCAAAGGGAGTCAGGGCCTATGCGGCCTAATGACTGAGAGGGATGTGAACCTGACCCACTTCGACCATACTCTAATGGGGGATCTGCTGAATGAAATAATGTTCATGTTTGACTTAGGGTTTGCCAATGAATTAGCACTAAAACCCACACCCTTTGTCCCGACATTTGTTGGTAGAGGTTTGACTATTATTGATTTTATCATTGCCTCCAGTAATCTAGGACATAGAGTCGTGACGGTTACTAACATTCCACTGCCTATAAGTGATCACCTTCCCCAATGCCTTAAGATTGTAGATTTTCTCCCGGACCCATCTACGGCCGCGCCACCTGTTGAGGCAACGGTTGATGTGGTTCTAGGGAGACAAAATGGCTATTCACTTAGCTGGAGTAAAGTAATCCCCTCGACTTTTTTCAAAGAACTGTGGGAGGCGTGCTCTACTAGCTTCTTGATCTGTCTGGGGCATAACTCGAGTGGCGAACAAATAATTGACCACCACTTTGGCATAATAGCCGAAAACATAAAAAATAGTTTAAGGGTGGAGTCGAAGCGTAGAGGTAAGGGCCCTAGGAGCTGGTTCGATAATGCATGCACCAGGGCTCTGAAAAATCTAAAATATGCAGTGCATAGAAGCCCCAGGGACGTGGGTGAAATTAGAGCATGCAGGATGGCATATAATCAGGCCCTTTCAGCAAGGAAATCTGCATTAAATAAGGAGGCCATTGACTCACTCTGTGAGGCTTCAAAGTCAAAAAACCCTGCTGCCTTTTGGAAAGTAATCAACACTCCTCTTCCTTACGAAACCCATAAGGCACGCTTGGAGATCGCCATTACTGAAGACAATTGGGTGGATCATTTCTCCAATCTTTATAAAGCACAGGTTGATATTCATAGTAGCAATTCATCTACCAGTTGGGCCTTGGAACCAGGCATAAACCTGGTTGTTTCACTTGACGAGGTAATGCTTGCCTTAAGAGCTACTAAAGGAGGGAAGGCAGCAGGTCCTGACGGGATCCCCGCGGATATTTTTAAAGAAAACCCTGAAATTTGGGGCCCTCTGTTGGTACAACTTTTTAATGCGGCCCTATCAAGGGGCCTAAAAGAGTCTTGGTTCACTTCAGTCATCGTTCCCATCTATAAGAAGGGCGATAGGAACAGCTGTGCCTGTTACAGGCCCATCTCCCTTCTCGATTCCTCAATTAAAATTTTGGGTCGAATAGTGCTGGCAAGACTCCAAACCTGGGCGGAGGAAAATGAAATTATGAGTGACCTCCAATTTGGTTTTCAAAAAGGGATTGGCACAATAGAACAAGGCTTAAATCTGATGTTGTTACAGCACAAATATATAAGGATCAAGTCGGAACGCTTGTATTTTACCTTTGTGGACCTTTCATCAGCGTTCGACTGTGTGTCGCACACTAAACTATGGGCAGTTATGAAAACTTTGGGTGTGGATACGATCATCATTTCTTTCCTGAGGGAATTGTACAGTGGAGCCACAGCATCTGTCCGCTACGGCAGGGGGGGCGAATGCTCCAGACAATTTAGTGTGGGCCGCGGAGTGCGCCAAGGATGCGTTTTAGCACCTTTTCTTTTCTTGCTCTATATTAATGGGCTCGAGCACCACCTGCTGCACGAGTGCGGGGACATGCCCAGAGTGGGGAGGAGGGCAATCCCCGCACTAATGTATGCGGATGATGCTGTGCTTATGGCACGCACTCCCCGGGCGCTGCAAAAACTAGTAGTAAGCTTCGAGAATTTTATGCTTAACCTAGACCTGCTAGTTAACTGTAGCAAAACTTTTACAATGAACTGTGGTTCCAAATCATGCAAGCCGATGAAACGTATAATTTTAAATAATGTTCCTCTAGACAATACCCCAACTTTTTCATATTTAGGTATTTTATTTCACGAGTCTGGTTCTTGGACAAGTGCAATTAAGGCAAGAACTCTTTTATTTATGAAAACTATCATGGCTTTAAAGAATTTTGTAAGAAAACTGGGCAGGAAGCCGATAAAAGAAATGATAACTATTTATAAAGCAACATGTGTATCGGTGGCTATGTACGGTTCAGGGCTGTGGGGCTATTCAAACGTTGATCCAATCCAGGTTGTGGAAAACAAATTCTTGAGGGAAGTCCTTGCTGTCCCACAGTGTGTGGCCACTTTTAATTGTCACGCTGAACTTGCCCTAACGCACATAACTGATATTATCAAAATCCAACCCATTTTGTTGTGGCACAGGGTATGGACTACAAATGAATGTGTTATGAATCGGGCTTTACTACAGGACACCCTCAATTTGGATCATGTGGAGAGATCGCAATGGCTTGCTTACGTTAAAAGCTTCTTGACGGAGATTGGGTGCTATTCTTACTATTTAGATCCATCAACACTGGATAGCATCTCAAGGCGCTCACTGAAGGTCCTCTGCTTGGCTCATCTAGAAGCTAAGAGGAGGAGAGCTGAATCTCTAAAAAATTCAGTACAGTCACATCTCCTAACCTTATGCGAGCTTAAGTCCGTACAGCCATATCTATCCCTGCCTATGACAAACTATGATCGTTTTCTTTTAACACGATTTAGATTTTGTATATTTTTTAGATTGGTGTCACTTCCAAAAATGAACCTATGGACACGTACTTTACCTCTCTGCCCATGCGATGTCACCTCACAACAGTCAGATATCCATATCCTGTTCTTTTGCAGATTTTATACTGCCTTACGTAGAGAAATCATAATCCCTTTTTTAAAAGAAATGAATTTTACCAGATGCCGCCCAGCTTTTTTAGAGCTCCAGAGAATGGACACCGTTTTATCTGTATCTGTGGTTTTAACATTTTTAAAGAGTGTTTTTAAATTACGGAAACATATGATAACAGAAAACTGATTAATTCATAGTTTTTCACTCCGTTTTAAAACATTTATTTTGTTGGTCCTCTGTATTGAACCTACTTCAAAAGCTGTAATTATTGCAATTTGTTTTGATGTTTGTCTCTTTCTTGGTTACTTGTTTTTTAACCGAATAAAGATCATTGAATCTGAATCTGAGTTCTATGCTCTCCAGGCCACTGGAATCAAGCGTTCCCGCTGATGACGGCTGATAGCCAGACACCGGTCCTAGGATGCTTGATTCTGGTCCAGGAAAGACATGGCTTGGCGGTTCGGGCTGGACTGTTCCCAGGAGGCACAGGGTCAAGACTGATTTGCACATGCATGGCCATGTCTGAACTGGGGTGGTCTGGTGAGCAAAATAACGATGGATGAAACCCAGATCTGTGACTGGGGGTGGATGTTCTGCCATTGTGCAACATTCCGTCCATCAATTGGTGTTTTTGCATTTGTTACCCCGAGTGGGACGGGTATGCTCAGACGAGAGTCCCATGCTCTCCAGGCCACTAGAATCAAGCTATCCTGGCTGATGATGGCTGATAGCCAGAAACCAGTCCTAGGATGCTTGATTCCGGTCCAGGGAAGACATGGCTTGGCAGTTCGGGCTGGACTGTTCCCATGAAGCACAGGGTCAAGACTGATTTGCATATGGGCATGTCTGAACTGGGGTGGTCTGGTGAGCAAAAAAACGATGGATTAAACCCAGATCTGTGACTGGGGGTGAATGTTCTGCCATTGTGCAACATTCCATCCATCAATTTTTGTTTTTGCAGGTGAATAAAACAAGGCAGCAGATGTAGTGCTGCAGGAAGTTGGACAACACCATATGTACGCTGCGCAAGGGGGGAAACCTGGTCCACACCAGTGAGGTTATGTGGTTGATGCGTCTGGCATAGGGCCAGACTATTGCATGCATAGCCCGGTGAGACGGGCATGGGCAAGTTTAAGACCACCACCACAACAGTGTGTGGGCGTGGCCGGGCCTCAGCTCATTAATCAGGGTAGTAACTTACCTCTGGACACAAACATTTCCACTTCTTCCCCAACTCATCTAAATAACCTTAGCTGTACTGCACTGGTGCCAAGTTGTTGGTAGGGGACCGGGGAGATGTTGGAGCATTTTGGCAGGGGAGTGAGCATTAGATGGAGGTGAAGGAAGGGGATTGGTGGGTGTTAAAAAATTGCACAGCTGATTCGTAAAAAAAGCTTTTAAAAGCAACTTAAATGTCATCACTGGAACCAAGTTAGAGGGACCCTGCGGTTTGCATAACCTGAGGACTGGCGCCCTGGGCATGTGTCCAGCTCACCCTTGCTAAAGGCCAACCCCCTTTACACCTACTTTCTCCTAGTTATGTATGTTTGACAAAAGGCCTTTGGAAAAAAGAGGACCTCTAAGAGAATGAAGAGGGCAGTGATCATACTTTATCATACCTTCCATGTTTCACAGTCCATGCGTAACTAGTTAATTCAGTCCCTTTTTTATTTAGAATTCTGGTACTTGCAATATATTTTTGTCCCAGTATAAACCCAGGACTACAAGTCCCACAATTCTAAGACAAAAAGGGAATTGGACTAAATAGTCAGGTTTGGAACTGGAAAACTTGGCAGTGAGACTTTATGCTTATTCTTGTTACTGTAAAATTCTCCAAATGCATCCTTAATTCAGAGCAATTAAGTTTTCCAAGCCATGCTTTTCCAGTTCAGACTTTTGCATTGTATTTTGAGACTTGTAGTCCTATTTATACTATTATAAATTCAGGACTGCAAGTTCCTGAGCGTGAAGGAAAAACCGGACTGGATGAGCTACTCACTCAAACTTGGGAGCTTTGCTGTTAATTGATTTTCAGTATAACCCGAACATGTTGGATTTCTCCTGAAACGCCTAACAAGTGATAATAATATACCATCCTGACACTTAACTTCATCTCCAGCTCTTAATGGTCAATTCATTAAAAATGTGTGGATAAACAATGGAGGGACCTGGATTTTGGAAAGCTTTCATTTATAACATGATGTACCATACAAGAACTACAAGGCAACTGTTACAATAAATAGCTCCTCTTCCTACTGCCCATTCACACATTGTTGTAGACAATTGTGTTTGTACTCACCTTGCTTTTCTGAATTACAGTAGCACCTATATTATATACAATTCGTCAAAACGAATCTACGAAAGGTAGGTATGTTTTAACGATGTGTAATCGCAGTAGCAAACCATTGCTCAGATACCTAAACCCAAGTGCTGGTGACACTTGTGTTACGCAGCCTCGGGGTATGGGGGAATCAATCGGTGACTTAAAGTTAGGATTAAAATTTGATGCTACGGTAAACGTCAATGCTGCAAATAAAAATATACAATTAGAAACACCAGTGGAGTGCAACATTTCATTCAATGTCCTAGATGAAAACAGGAGAAAATATGGTCCTTAACTATAGGGTGTCCTTAACGTAAGCCACATGGATGAAGCTAGAACACCCATTCTAAGCTGGATTTCTGGACCATCATCACATTTCCAAACAGAGGACCTTTAGATGAACCAGCATAGAGTACTGCATGAGATCTTTGAATGTACACATATCCACATATACGCCTGTTGCCCTGTTCTTGTGTAGTAGCACACTCAAACATCCCACTTACAAAAAAGGACCAATAAACAATGTTTGATATTCTCAATGGACAGTGTTAAAAACAAAGGGCAATTTTGGAAGGATTTGGATAATGCTCTTTGTTTAAAAGAGTGCGTCATCATATACTTTGCAATGGGAATTAATACAATCGGTTTTAAATTCCAAAACAAAACTGATTCTTAATACAGGGGGTCCTAAAATACCAGTCTAAAGAAGTCACGTAGAAAACCAATGAATGCCCAGAATTTAAGACTATAGGTCTCAAGTGCTTGTTACAGCACTTTTGAAAAATGCATAGGACTTAGAAACATTAGACACTATGACACCTAGAGATGTGTCAAGAATGTGAACATGCAGACATTCAATAACTTTCTAATGATGAAGCGTTGTTCCATTTGAATATTTTTATTTGGCGTATTTAACCATACAAATTTGCACTTTACAAACATTTAAAACATGATTTAACCCAACAGTTTTCCCATAAAACAGTATACTACACGATGAAGGCCTACTAAGATATGTCATAAAAGGCTCCTATATGAGGGCTCTTAAATCATAACCAAAGCAGCAAGGGTTTGCTTTATACCTTAGCTATGCATTTGTACAAAATCTTGCATAGTCCCCTGATCAGAGGTAAGATTGAATTTTCACCATATGTTCTTTTCAACTTATTCCATTTCATTAATTGATTCCTGTATAGCAATTAAAAATCTTCCTATTGCACATGCCACGTCTACAAATCTCATATTTATCATTAAACTAAGTGCTCGGTCTCTACTAAAACTTTTATAAACAATAAAAATAGGTTTTAAAATATTTTCCTTTCTTTTAAAAAGCGCAAACAATCCAGCAAAATATGTTCGCTACTGCATTTTACTTGTAGGCCACAAGAGCACAGTCCTTGGTCGTTTGACATAAGTGATCTTATCTTCCCATTAATGTTACTTGGGTTCAGACCGACTCTAAATTTCAATATTGCATTTCTAAGCTTTGAATTAGGCATAGCTTCTATATAGGGGAAAATATAGTCATTGACGTATCCATTTATCAGAAACCGACCTGAAGATTTACTCTTCAAGTAGCATAGGTCTTCTTCTCGTGACTTCACATCAACTATGGCCCGTAACTCCCGCTTAGAGATCTGCTGCATTGATTTCCAGTGGTCTTGCTCTAGAGTAAGTTTAACACATAACTTATCTAGTTTATTCCTTGCTTGAACCGCCCAGGTAAAGTCACTGGTCTCTATTTCTTTCTTGGAAAGATATGCTATTTTGTGGGGGCCTTCTCCCTTCAGTCTATTCCAAAAATTAAATGTCGCTTGCATGCCCCGATAGTTCCAGGCTGTGAGATGACATTCTACTCGCACATCCTGTAACATAGTTGGAGATGGGAGGGCAAGAAGTTGCTTCACACATTTTCTCTCTTCTTGATTCCAATTTGATTTACCCCCATGAATAAAACCTCAACACCATATAAAAATTGTGGTTGGACCGATGCAGTAAAAGCTGAGAGTATTGGTCGCAGTGAAGGGCCTCCATACTTCTGTTTAAATTGTTCGAGGCCCCAGACCGTGGAAAGGGACCTCGCTTTTAAGGAATGTATGTGGTCTTTCCAATTTAATCTACTATCAAACCACATGCCCAAATATTTGTATTTATCTACTATTCCAATTTTGACTCCAGTAGAAGGAACTTTTTCTTTTACCAAATACCATTATTTTGGTCTTTTCCAGATTAAATGGGAGGCTTTTTTTGTTGCAGTATTCTAAAAAGGTATCCAATTTCTTTTGTAAGCCTAACTCAGTCATGTCTGTTATCACTAAATCACCCACGTATAGCATACATGAAATATGAGTTACCCCATCTTAGGGCTTAAACCTCCCGCTTTACTCAATGTGGTTGGTAGGTCAGATAAAAACAGGGAAAATAACAAAGGGGCTAAAACGCAGCCCTGTCTCAGGCCGTTCATTATCGCAATCTTCTTAGATAATGTCCGAAGATCATCCAGGATTACTGTAGCCCAATTCTTAGAGTGTATATCCTTCATTAATGAAAGAACTGCTTTGTTGATTCCGAGCTTTATCAACATACTCCACAATATTTTACGATCTACCAAATCAAATGCGGCTCGGAAATCAACAAAACAGCAGAACAAGCTCCCACGCACTTCTATTGCCTTTCTTGCCAATGCCCATAAACTAAGGCAGTGGTCAACGGTCGAGTGCTCCTCTTTAAATCCCCCTTGTTCTATGGGTATCAGGTCATGCTGTTCTGCCCAGGCTTTCACTACCCCTAGCAATATTTTGGAGAAGACCTTCTCCCCCACATCCAGTAAACTTATGAGGCGATAGTTCTGGGGCAACATAGCATCATCCTTTTTATAGATTGGTCTCATAATTGCTCCCTTCAAACTTTCTGGGAAAGACCCCCCCACAAGAATTTGTTGGAAAGTTGTTTTTAAGAAGCTGGCCCACCAATCTGTGTTATTTTTAAAAATTATAGCCGGAAGATTGTCTGGCCCTGCAGCTTTAGTTAACTTTAAAGATTGAATTGTTTTTTTTATACTCTGAAAGGAAAAGTGCTGCTTTAGTTGTTCTAGCTCCTCAGGTTTTACTTTCAGGGTGTTCCTCAAATATTTACCCCTATATAGGTTGCTCAGATGAGTTACCCAATCATCTTCACCCACCAAGCATCGCACTTCCCCTTGCACCTTGCCCTCTTCTACCAATTGCCAGAACGACCTTATATTATTTGTATTTATCACTTCTAACATTGTTTGCCAATTTTTGGATTTATATTCTAGTTTCCTTTCTCTCATTTTATTTTTATATTCCAATTTCGCCACTCGAAGGCTCTCCATTATTTATTTATTTATTTATTTATTTATGGGTTTGTACCCCGCTAGAATCGACTCCCGAAGGAGTATCTCTGCGCCTAAAGCAAGTGACAGACCAAGAGTAGAAGAACTAGAGATCTAGGGAGGTGCTGGGATTGGAACAAAAACGTTTTAGCAGTTTCCTGAATACCACATGGTCCGTGCAATGCCTGAGGGAATCGGGAAGTTTGTTCCAGAGGCATGGACCAAGATAGGAAAGTGCCTTTCTCGCCCTTATGACAGTGGGGATTTGAAGAAGGGCCTGATTACTGGAATGGAGGGTACGTACTGGGTTGTAGGGGACACACTTTTCAGCTAGATACCTAGGGCCCAGGCCGTGTATGCCCTTATGGACAACACAGCAGGTCTTAAATTTGATCCGTTGACGGATCGGCAACCAATGTAGTTTTTCCAGTAACGGGTGTGAAGGGGATCTAGGAGGAGCATTTAGGACCAACCTTGCGGCAGTATTTTGTACCACCTAGAGCCTACTAAGTAGGCTGTCATTTGCTGAGATCAACAGTCCGTTACAATAATCCAGGCGACTGAGCACCAGGGCCTGAACAAGGGTTTACCTAGTTGTGTCTGGTAGCAGGGGAAACACTCTTCGGAGTAGTCCTAATACATGGTTTACATGTTCTTTTAGAGAAAGACCTTGGTCCATCCACACACCCAGGTTTTTCACCACCTGCTTAAGGCTCGGGACGGGGCCTAGATCTATGGGCCACCAGTCCGGAGTCCACAGCAGTGTGGCTTCCCCGAAGAGCATTACCTGCGTCTTTCCCACATTGCACTGTAGGAAATTCGAGGCCATCCATTGCGAATCAGCCTTCATGCCTTCTGAAAAGGACTGTTTAACCACCGAGCTAAGTGACTTAAATGGGAAGAGGAGCTGAGTGTCATCAGCGTATGACACTGGGATAAATCCGTATGATCTCATAAGGTTGGCCAGGGGGGCCACATAGATGTTAAAAAGTGTAGGGCTCGGGGGGCGTGGCTAGCAGCCGAGCATGGCGGCAGCTTAACAGCGGAGCTCCGTGAGTGAGGCGATATCCCCCATTAATCCGCCGCACTGATCCGTTAAAATTTTCACTCCGGTGGGGCTGACCGGGTCCGGAGCCGGGTGGAATCCCGCAGAGGCGTCTGGAGGGCTGACGAGCACCCAGGACTGACGGTGGATAATCCGGCGCGGTGAGGCCTGTGCGAGGAGGAGAGACGCGGCCTGCCCTGAGACTGCAGACCGGGCGGAAGTGAGGCGAAGGCGGGACTCGGGCGCAGGAAGTGGTCGGTGTCCGGGACCTGGGAACGCGCGCAGCGGAAGAGGTAGCGACGGCGCACCGGCACCCAGCGACAGGCACGGAGGAAGTACCGGCGCCACGCAAGGACCTCGGGGAAGCCTCGGACTGAGGCTGCGACGCCCGAGAGACCAGACCGACCAGGGGCGGAGGAAGGAGAGCCGGCGGACAACGCACAGTAGGACGTGAAGGGCAGCACTGGGACCCCCACCCTCCCCCCGCCACGGGATACGTGGTGCAGGGTGGCGGAGACCCGGCGCATACAGAAGGAGCCCCCCTGGCGAGCACCGAGGCCGGGGCCTGCCGAGGGCTGAGATAGTCTGCCGGACTCGCGCGTGGGCACCCCACGCCACAGGTACACACCCAGTCTGCACCCCCAGTGGCGACCGACAGCGTGAGGAAGAGAGTGGGGACTGCCACGAGGGACGGGGGCAGCTGGAACTACGCAGGGGCACCCCAATAACCTGTGAGCCGGGGCAGTACAGGACTTTGCTGTGGAGGTACCACACACCCCGCAGACGAGGCTGAGAGTCAGTACAGCCTGGAGTGGCGGACGGGTCGCAGAGACGACCAGGAGCGGGGGCACCGCCGGGATCCTGGCTGCCCCCCCCGTGAAGTGATTCTGACCTCAAGTGGCCACGGGGCGACTACGGCCGGATAGATTTCCGGAGGCTGGGGGGGGAGCCATCGCCTGCATCTGGCGGACGGAGCCTGAAGACACGACGACCACACGCTCCGGAAGTGGGGCGGCCACGAGACAAGCCATGTCAGGGAGAGGCCCCAAAAGCAACGCCGTTCAGGCTAGACTGGACAAATTCGCTTACGATAAAAGCACCCAGCCACCGGTGGAATCCCGTACTTCGACGGGCGGGCCCCGGGAGGGGGAGGGCACGAAAAAGCCGACGCTGGAGGATGTGATGCGTGCCCTGGCACAGGTACAAACCACGGTGGGCTCCACTGCTGCAGAAGTCACACTGATCAGGGCCGACCTCCACAAGATGTCTGAAAGAGTGAAGCAGGTGGAGGTGGTAACGAAGTCCCTGGTGGAGGATGTCTCTGAATTACAGCTTGCGATGGAGAAAATGGCGGCCGAAAACAAATTCCTCAGAGACAAGATGGACGATCAGGAAGGGCGCTCGAGGAGGAACAACGTCCGAATTTTGGGAGTGCCGGAGTCGGAAGGAAAGGGGGCAACCGACCTATTTGTGGAGGACCTGATCAAGACGCACCTGCAGCCGAGGGGCCTCTCTAGCTTCTTTTCGGTGGAGAGGGCCCATAGAGTGCCTGGTGGAACGCCCAAGCCGGGGGCGGCCCCTAGGCCTATCCTGGCAAGACTCTTCAACTTCCGAGACCGGGACGCCATTCTGCAGGCGGCGAGGGTTTCCCCACCTGTCCGTATTCAAAACTCGACTATCGCCTTCTTCCCGGATTACACTGCTGAGGTGGCACGCAGAAGGAAGTCAGCACAATTTATTACACTTAGCACCAAGGTGGATGCGCAGGGGTGTTTCGCGGCGCTCCAGGGCCAATGGGAGGGGAGGCTACTGAATGTGGTATCCGTGTATGTCCCTCCAGCACTACACTCGGTCATGCTTCCGGAGCTGGGTAAATTCCTGTTAGACCTGCCTGAGGGAGACACGATCATAGGGGGAGACTTCAACGCAATACTTGATCCCACTGCAGATAGAGTGCCAGTGATGACACGTGCGGCCGGTCCCTCCCAGTTGCAGAAGTACATGACGGCACTGGGACTGATCGACGTATGGCGATATTTACACCCTGCTGCGAGGCAATACACTTACCATTCCACGGTGCACAATAGTCTGACGCGGATTGACTACTTCATGGCGCTGGGAGGGGGTATACCACATATTGACACTGCTGAGATACACCCGAGAGGGATATCAGATCACTCACCCATCACTCTCGAGCTCTCCACGCAGGAACGGAAGCGTAAAAGAATATACCCAATACACGCATCATACCTTGCCATCCCTAAGGTTAGTAAGACACTTAAAACGACGACGTCCCACTACTTTCGGGAGAACACTGAGTCAGTGGAGTCGGCGGCCACCCTCTGGGAAGCTTATAAGACGGTGCTCCGGGGACAGGCCATTGCCACTATAACGGGGCACATAAGGGAGAAACATCGTGAACGGTCGGAATTGGAACTGGCATTACAAGCGGCAACGGCAACACACGAGGCGGTTCCCACGCCAGACACCGCCCAGACGGTTCAACTGCACCAACAAAAGCTTAGGGAACATATTAGACTGCAGACGTTATCACAGACACGGCCCATAGAATATACGACATAGGGGACAAGGCGGGGAGAATGTTGGCATGGCTAGACAGGAGGGGAGGTAGTGCCAGAGGAATACAGCGCATTCGCGATAAACAAGGGCGATTATGCACGTGCCCTGAGGAAATAGTCGAGACACTAGCTGACTACTTTGAAGGGGTGTACACGCCAGCAGGTGCAGTGACAACAGCTATGGCAAGGGCAGCACTGGAGACTATCCCCATACCCGCGCTCTCCCCGGAGGAGGGGGCGGAACTAGAAGCGGCTATCACAATGGAGGAGGTCCAAAGGGCGATTCACGCAGTCAGGCCGGGGAAGGCAACAGGGCCTAATGGAGTCCCGATAGAGTGGTTCCAGTCCGCGGCGGATGGGCTTAGTGGACCCCTGCTGGCTATGTACCACGACAGCCTGGAACGGGCCTTGCTTCCGGAAGATCAGAGGGTGGCGGCCATAATCGCAATCCCCAAGCCCGGTAAAGTACCGGAGTAGTGTGGGTCGTACCGCCCCATCTCCCTGCTTAACGCCGAGCTTAAGATCTTGGCCAAACTCCTCGCCACTCGGTTGATGGCCGTCCTGCCCCACCTGATACACCCAGACCAGTCAGGCTTTATGCCCCACAGAAACACCGCTCTCAACCTACGTAGGGTACATAACGTACCGGCGAAGGCCGACACGCTGACAGAACAGGCGGTGATCCTGGCACTGGACGCTAAAATGGCGTTCGATATGGTGGAGTGGGAGTACCTGTTTGAAGTCCTGGGACGTATGGGGTTCGGCCCGAAATTCGTGGCCTGGATTCGTCTGCTGTATACCGAGCCATTGGCGCACGTGGTCGCCAACGGCCATATCTCCCGGACGTTCCGATTAGGACGAGGCACTCGTCAAGGCTGCCCGCTCTCGCCGTTGCTTTTTGCAATAGCATTGGAACCCCTAGCGACCCTGATACGATCCACCCCATTGCTCAGGGGGATTGTTTGGACTGAGGGTTGGGAAGACAGACTGTCACTGTACGCAGACGACATGTTGGTGTATTTATCGGAACCAGAAAGGGGAGTACCGGCTTTACTGAAAATTTGTGACGAGCAGGGGAAGGTGTCAGGGTATACTCTGAATTGGAACAAGTCGGAGCTGTATGTACTACAGGGCCCGTCCCCCGATATGGGAGACATGTGCCCTCTCAAAATGGCGGGATCCTCGTTCCGATACCTGGGGGTCCATGTTACAAGAGATCCTGCGGAATTCTTCCGTAAGAATCTATCGCCACCCCTTGAACGCCTCAAACAGGATGTTAAATTCTGGACGGCGCTACCGCTGACACTGCTGGGTAGAGCGGCACTCTACAAGATGATGTCGCTGCCCCGGTTCCTGTACATTCTGGAGAATACCCCGTACCCGGTCCACGACAGATATTTCAGGAGGGTGGCCACGGTGGTTGCTGGTCTAATGTGGAGTAACCGCCCGGCAAGGATAGCTCAGGCCAAACTACATAGGGGGTGGTATGATGGAGGGATAGCGCTACCGAACCTGCAGCTTTATTATTGGGCCGCCCAATTGAAATCCATCAACCAGTGGCTGCATGCTCCCCAAGACGACCCGGCATACCGGGCGGACAGACTGCAGCTGGGTACCAGCACCATCCTGGCCCCACTTTATGACCAGCGTAAGGCGCGTACACTCATCGGGCCCACGAAGCTCGCGGTGTCGCTGTGGCATAGGGCACAGGCGAAAATGGGATGGAAAGGGAAGATCACAAGACTGACCCCTTTGTGGGACACGAGGGCACTGGGTAACCTGAGGAGTAGTAAGGGCTTTGTAGCGTGGGACAACATAGGCATATCCACAGTGGGAGATTTGTGGGAGGGGGGTACTGTGATCCCTTTCGACCAATTGCGACAGCAGTATGAGATGGGGCCCACGGAGCAGTATCGGTATATACAGGTGAGACATGCGTTACTAACTGCCATTCCCGGCGGTACGACACTCCCGGAAGCATCACCCTTAGAGGACAGGCTGCTTACTGACTTCATGCAGGAGCGAGCAACCTCCCTCACGTACCGCAAGCTAGTCAATAACCTGACGGACCCGACCATAGCGCTAAAAGCCAAATGGGTGGAGGAGGTAGGGGACATGGACGAGTCGGAATGGAATGAGGCGTTGGCGGCACCCAGGGAGGTGGGCATATCAGCGAGATTTCGCCTTGTGCAACTCAAAATTTTACACAGGGTGTACTATACACGTACGTTCCACAGAACACAAAACCCGTACTGCCTGCGCGGTTGCGGGGAGGAAGGGACACTGTTCCACACTTTATGGGAATGCCCCCGCATTCAGGAGTTTTGGAGACAGGTCATGAGGACCATTTCACAGACTTTGGAAGTGTCCCTGACTCCGGACCCTCGGAGATGCCTACTCAACTTATGGGAACCCACAGACCTCACCAGACACGGGCGGCAATGGGCCACATTAGGTATGGTGATAGCCAAAAGGGACATAGCACAGAAGTGGGGGGCGGAAACCACCCCGACGCTAACACAGTGGTGCGTGACCATGGACAGGGTCATGTTGGTGGAAAGAACAATATATACACTTAGAGCGTGCCCGCGTAAGTGGAACAAGATATGGCTCCCGTGGAATGCATTTAGGGGGGACCTGTGTGAACCACTGGAATAGGAGGAATCACTGACATCCGATGAGGAAGGAGAGGATGACCCATTAGAGTAAGGGGAGGGGAGGCAGGCCACATTCCACAGGAGGGAAGATACACACGCAGCTGGGAGGAGTGGGGGGGGACATATGGCAGCGGAGGCATGGGGGAGGACACTACACAAGGAGGGTGGGTCAGAGTGGACCACAAACATTGGGCAAGCGCACGCTGGCACATGGGAGCCTGTTCAGGACCACACGGGGATATAATATTCAAAGCCAGGAACATAAGGGACCGAAAGTGGTAACTACTAGTTGGTTAAGTGTTCAATGTTTTAAGAGAAAATGGACCTCTAAAATTCGAATTGAGCGGTAGTCAAACCCACAGGGGTGACAGTGACCTGCCGCCGCGCCCCAGGGATGGCGGCTGAAAGGCTGTGTAAAAATTTGAACATAGTATCTGACAATTTGATGGCGGCCTGCCCCGGGGTTGTTGGCCAGAAGCTGTGTATTGTGTTTGTTGTGGACAATAAAGGTCTTTAAAAAAAAAAAAAAGTGTAGGGCTCAAAAAGGAGCCCTGTGGCACCCCCATAGTAAGCTCTACTGATGCAGATCGAAATGAGCCCATGCTAACACATTGTGTACGGCCCGATAAAAAGTTCCTCATCCAGGACAGCGCCAAACCCTCAAGCCCCACCTCTTCCAAACGGCTGAGCAGAATGTCATGGGATATCGTATCGAACGCTGCTGACAGGTCCAATTATCTCCTTGACTGTTTTTTTTAACTGCCTTTCCCATTTCTTACCCTAAGTTTCAAGTTTCTACACTCGTTATTAAACCAGTTTTTTATCTTTCCGTTTTTATTATGAGCGGGCTCTTTTTTAACTGTTATTTTTAGGCAATTTACCACCTGCACGATAGTCCGCTTGTACCATGTTTAAGTTTTTCCTTTTAGTGGTACGTTACCAACAGCAGTATAATCTATAAACAAATTATTGACCAATTGCAGGCTTTCCTCGGTTATACGGGTGGTTATGCGTCTGGGGTATTCAATCTGCAAGCGGATCACTCTTTCTCTCTTTGGTTCCTTTTCCAATCTTAATTAACAATTCTAAAGGCCAGTGATCACCACCATCACTCTGCAATACCTCAAATTGTTCCACGTCCTTAAAGTGCCATGCATCAATAAAAGCATAGTCCATTGGGCAGTTTTGATTCCCTGAACGGAAAGTCTTCTTTGCCGGGCAATCCAAAGACTATCGTCCATTGGCACTGAATAGTCCTATTGATCCAAGGAATTATACCAAATATTTATCTCGTACGGTGCTAACTACGCCACTGAAATTAGCATGAGGAATTTGTGAGGTAGCTTAAATTTCCTTAAACAATTTATCACTAAGGGATGGTTCTAGTTTGTGATAAAAATCTTTGAAGCGTTGTGCTGCATTCTGATTGACTGACTGACTGAAGGTACTTATAAAGAGCTCTTATGCAGAGGCGTCTTGGCGCTGGGTACAAAATCGAGGCACACACTAACTTTAGTCTTGCATAAAAAGCCGGGTCTTAATAGCTTTCCTAAAGATGGTCCGCGAGGGCTGTAGTCGAAGTGAGGCGGGGAGAGCGTTCCACATTTAGCTGCTAAAAAGGAGAAACGTTTCCCGCCCCATGTAACTCGCTTTATCAATGGAGGAAGAACCAGCCCAAAATCCAGCGATCTTAGGCAGCGTGATGGAACATACCGGGGGAAGAGTATGTCTTCCGCCCCGCCTCCATAAAGTGCTTTGTGCACAAGGCATAATGCTTTAAAGTCCACATTGCGCCTGACTGGCAGCCAATGCAGTTGTTTGATGCTGGCCGAGGTGGAGTGATATTTAGGTAGACCGTACAAGACCCTAGCAGCCGCATTTTGAAGTGACTGGAGCTTATTCAGTTGTTTCACTCCTGCACCTAAGTAGAGTGCATTGCAGTAATCTATCCTTGATAGAATAAGAGCGCCGACCACTGTTTTCCTAAGGGAAAATGGAATAAAAGGAAGGATTTTACGTAGTATCTTAAGCATAAAAAAGCAGGTAGAGACCACTTGGTTAATCTGGGAAGCACAGGTAAGACCTTTATCAATGAGAATTCCGAGGTTTCTGGCTTTACCCACCGGCGATGGACAAATGCTGGCTTCAGGGGCCACCAACAACGGCTCCAAAATGACGGTTGTTTGCCAAATTCCATGATCTCGTTTTGTTCGGTGTTTAGTTTTAAAGAAATTTGCCTTCATCCATGACATCACAGAGGAAAGACAATCACGGAACCTATCAGCAGACGTAAGGTCATTTTGAGTGACTGACACTATCAATTGAGTGTCGTCAGCATATGTCACAAGGCGCAGACCATGACTTCTAGATCACCAGTTCTCGAGTATCTTACTAAAAAACAAAAATAAATTATTTCACTAATGGAGACCACTAAAAAGAACTGAATGGTTATTATTTCTTAGCTTGTATTACTTTTACTATTTATCAAGGGTGTTCCTTTATATGTGTTTCTGTGCATATATTATCTTGCTATTTGATGTGTGTACTCAATGATAATAAGGCAAAACCTTTAGTAAGATGATTTCAATACAAAATGCTGATTAGTTTTTTCAGGTCTAAATTGTAGTACATTTGTGGTCTTCTCCTTCAGGTTTAGCTTGTATCCCATCATATTCTGCCCTTCTAAGAAGTCTCTTACCAGTAGCGCCTGGGAGCATATAAGGGAACTTCGTCCCCCTTCCAGCCACATCCACCCACACCTCACCCCATTCATTCTGCATGTGGTTCCCATCAGGACTTAGCGACATGTCACCAGCTAACCCCCACTGGGGAGGGTTGGACAACTACCTTCATCTTGTGTCAGAAGAGACTCAGTTCCAAAGTGGGCCTCACACACAAGAATAAAGGCATTATGAAATGAGATTGAGCTTTGAACTCTAGTTGTCTCTGGATGTAAGGTTGACTTCTGATTTCTCCATTCCAGAACACTTCACCTGGTGGTGCCAGGGAGGTCCATATGGTGGATACCATCCACACTTGGTTGGAATCTTGGCTTCAAATATACATACATCGTAAAAAGCAACGTATACTTTTGTGATGAACACATGTACCTTAGGTCTGCCCCAAAAGTTAATGCAAGCGCCTCTTGGTGCTGGTAAATGAGCCTCAGCACACAAGACTGGTGAAATCATGAAGGGACAACCCAGGGATGGTGCTGTATAGAAAGGCCCTTCTGGAACCTGGGGAAGAAGGATGGGCTAAATCAGAGGAAATCAGAAGAAAGAGCATAAAAGGTGAACTCTCTGAAACGTTAGGCCAAGGTGAAAAAGAACAGGGACAGCAAGAAGAATGGCAAAGGGAGGCTCTCAATGGCTAAGTCAGGATTGATCAAAAAGGAGGGAAAGCCAGAGCAAAAAAGTTTGGGTCAGAAGTTTTCAGAAAGACACACATTCACTGGATGGTGTCATCAGTGATGTCATGAGTTATGTAATATGTGACGTCATCAGCAGTGCATTACACGCGCAAGTTATAGTGAGTCCAACTAACTATAACGTGGAATTTCATTGGTTTTATATCAGTAAAATTTCCAGCTAACTATAACTAGTGTCAAACCTATGGTTTTTTCAGTGAATTTCATCGGTTTTGTAAATGCTACTTCCTAACTATAAGGTGTGTAAAACCTATGGTTTTTTCAGTGAATTTCATTGGTTTTTAAAATTCTAATTCAGAAATATCTCATGTATACAACCTATACTTTTGTCAATAAAGTTCTGGCAATATTTTTTTCGGAAACAAGCCGTTTTCTTCACTGTTCAAGTTGCATAGAGACTCCTTGTAAAGCGATACAGAATTAGAAAGTCTGTACCTTGCCTTTTTTTCAACGCATTAAAATTTGCCTGTAAATAAAAATAGCCTTTCTAAACTTTCGTGCACGACCCGGTGTGCGCACTCTCGGCAACAGTTCTCAATAAAATGGATAGCGCATTTCCAGGCTTTCGTGCGCGACCGACTGCGCGTACCCGCCTATATATTTCGTGAAAACTTTGCAATCTGAACTTATTGAATTTCTTCATAGACCCATCAAAGAACTTATACTACGTCAAAGAGACTAAACCTAGGCTTCTTTTTTAATATTATGAAAATTTTCATTAAATGGAGCCGAATGTCTTTTTAAACTTTCGTGTGTGACCGAATGTACACACCTTGGTATTTTAAAAAAATATATAAAAGGTTTTATACTTTAACAATTGTATGCTTGAATCGAGCTCAGAAGATATATTAAATCCGGATATGTTTGGATTTACTCCTTTTCACGTTTTGAAACTTTGCTGAATTAGACCGCTACTTCCAAATGGCGTACGTGACCAGATACTATCACCGCGTACACGTCCTGAGAAGCGCATGTGAAGTCATGTGACTTGAAAACAACACTTCCAATTGGTTCTTAGTAGTTTCTATTCTGCAATTTACACGAAGCACTCCACCCACTTCTCTCACTATCTTTTCTACTCTCAAAAGAGAACGACGTTCAACACCCTTCGGAAGACTTTGCTGAAATGGCTGCCGCCCCGCATTCATCTTCCGAATCTGAAGGAAATGAGCGACTACCTTTAAAAAGAAAAAAGGAATCTTTTATTTGGCAATTTTTCACTTATCCTGAAGAACAAAAAAAAGTGAATGCGCCAAAAGTTACCTGCACGATATGCAATTCGGTTCTCTCTAGAGGAAATCCAAGAAAAAAATATTCCTTTTCCATACATACCATGGTGCGGCATGTCAAACAAGTGCACCCTGTGGAATTTGCAAAGGCATCGACAAGAGCCCTGGCCACGCTATTACCATCAGAGGTGGCCAGCACATCTTCTGGTGGACGACCTGTATCTCCATCGAGTGCTGTGATGGACTTGAGACCATATCTTGCAAAGGTGCACATGAAATGCAACGAGTGTGGAGAAATTCTTCTGTACGGAGAGCAGAGCCTCATTCTTACTAAACTAAAAATTGAGAGTCATAAATGCCCCGAGAAAAGATAAATTTCTTCATTTCATTTTGATCCTGTGTCACACATGAAAATGTTGTTGCAAGTTTAAAAAATCAAAAACAACATAACACTTGTTTTAAAAAAATAAATTAAAAAAAAAGTTCTTTTCAGAACTAACTCATTCTACCAAAAAGAGCTCCAGGAGCATAATATAAAGGGGGTTTATCTCCGCTTTTTTGGCTTTCGTTCGTGCACGACCGTGTGCGCGCACCCGCATATATATTTCGTGAAAACTTTGCAACTTATTACATTTCTTCATAGACCCATCAAAGAACTTATACTACGTCAAAGACACTAAACCTAGGCTTCTTTTTTATTATTATGAAAATTTTCATTAAATGGAGCCAAATGTCTTTTTAAACTTTCGTGCGTGACCGAATGTACACACCTTGGTATTTTTAAAAAAAAATATAAAAGGTTTTATACTTTAACAATTGTATGCTTTAATCGAGCTCAGAAGATATATTAAATCCGGATGTGTTTGGATTTACTCCTTTTCACGTTTTGAAACTTCGCTGAATTAGACCGCTACTTCCAAATGGCGTACGTGACCAGATACTGTCACCGCCTACACGTCCCGAGACGTGCATGTGAAGTCATGTGACTCGAAAACAACACTTCCAATTGGTTCTTAGTAGTTTCTATTCTGCAATTTACACGGAGGACTCCACCCACTTCCCTCACTATCTTTTGTACTCTCAAAAGAGAACAACGTTCAACATCCTTCGGAAGACTTTGCTGAAATGGCTGCCGCCCCGCATTCATCTTCCGAATCTGAAGGAAATGAGCGACTACCTTTAAAAAGAAAAAAGGAATCTTTTATTTGGCAATTTTTCACTTATCCTGAAGAACAAAAAAAAGTGAATGCGCCAAAAGTTACCTGCACGATATGCAATTCGGTTCTCTCAAGAGGAAATCCAAGAAAAAAATATTCCTTTTCCATACATACCATGGTGCGGCATGTCAAACAAGTGCACCCTGTGGAATTTGCAAAGGCATCGACAAGAGCCCTGGCCACGCTATTACCATCAGAGGTGGCCAGCACATCTTCTGGTGGACGACCTGTATCTCCATCGAGTGCTGTGATGGACTTGAGACCATATCTTGCAAAGGTGCACATGAAATGCAACGAGTGTGGAGAAATTCTTCTGTACGGAGAGCAGAGCCTCATTCTTACTAAACTAAAAATTGAGAGTCATAAATGCCCCGAGAAAAGATAAATTTCTTCATTTCATTTTGATCCTGTGTCACACATGAAAATGTTGTTGCAAGTTTAAAAAATCAAAAACAACATAACACTTGTTTTAAAAAATAAAAATAAAAAAAAAGTTCTTTTCAGAACTAACTCATTCTACCAAAAAGAGCTCCAGGAGCATAATATAAAGGGGGTTTATCTCCGCTTTTTTGGCTTTCGTTCGTGCGCGACCGTGTGCGCGCACCCGCATATATATTTCGTGAAAACTTTGTAATTATTACATTTCTTCATAGACCCATCAAAGAACTTATACTACGTCAAAGACACTAAACCTAGGCTTCTTTTTTATTATTATGAAAATTTACATTAAATGGAGCCGAATGTCTTTTTAAACTTTCGTGCGTGACCGAATGTACACACCTTGGTATTTTTAAAAAAAATATAAAAGGTTTTATACTTTAACAATTGTATGCTTGAATCGAGCTCAGAAGATATATTAAATCCGGATGTGTTTGGATTTACTCCTTTTCACGTTTTGAAACTTCGCTGAATTAGACCGCTACTTCCAAATGGCGTACGTGACCAGATACTGTCACCGCCTACACGTCCCGAGACGTGCATGTGAAGTCATGTGACTCGAAAACAACACTTCCAATTGGTTCTTAGTAGTTTCTATTCTGCAATTTACACGGAGGACTCCACCCACTTCCCTCACTATCTTTTGTACTCTCAAAAGAGAACAACGTTCAACATCCTTCGGAAGACTTTGCTGAAATGGCTGCCGCCCCGCATTCATCTTCCGAATCTGAAGGAAATGAGCGACTACCTTTAAAAAGAAAAAAGGAATCTTTTATTTGGCAATTTTTCACTTATCCTGAAGAACAAAAGAAAGTGAATGCGCCAAAAGTTACCTGCACGATATGCAATTCGGTTCTCTCAAGAGGAAATCCAAGAAAAAAATATTCCTTTTCCATACATACCATGGTGCGGCATGTCAAACAAGTGCACCCTGTGGAATTCGCACAGGCATCGACAAGAGCCCTGGCCACGCTATTACCATCAGAGGTGGCCAGCACATCTTCTGATCGACGACCTGTATCTCCATCGAGTGCTGTGATGGACTTGAGACCATATCTTGCAAAGGTGCACATGAAATGCAACGAGTGTGGAGAAATTCTTCTGTACGGAGAGCAGAGCCTCATTCTTACTAAACTAAAAATTGAGAGTCATAAATGCCCCAAGAAAAGATGAATTTCATCATTTCATTTTGATCCTGTGTCACACATGAAAATGTTGTTGCAAGTTTAAAAAATCAAAAACAAGAAAACACTTGTTTAAAATTTTTTTTTTTTAAAAAGTTCTTTTCAGAACTAACTCATTCTACCAAAAAGAGCTCCAGAAGCATATTATAAAGGGGGTTTATCTCCGCTTTTTTGGCTTTCGTTCGTGCGCGACCGTGTGCATGCACCCGCCTATATATTTCGTGAAAACTTTGCAATTGCAACTTATTAAATTTCTTCATAGACCCATCAAAGAACTTATACTACGTCAAAGACACTAAACCTAGGCTTCTTTTTTATTATTATGAAAATTTTCATTAAATGGAGCCGAATGTCTTTTTAAACTTTCGTGCGTGACCGAATGTACACACCTTGGTATTTTAAAAAAAAAATATAAAAGGTTTTATACTTTAACAATTGTATGCTTTAATCGAGCTCAGAAGATATATTAAATCCGGATGTGTTTGGATTTACTCCTTTTCACGTTTTGAAACTTCGCTGAATTAGACCGCTACTTCCAAATGGCGTATGTGACCAGATACTATCACCGCGTACACGTCCTGAGACGCGCATGTGAAGTCATGTGACTTGAAAACAACACTTCCAATTGGTTCTTAGTAGTTTCTATTCTGCAATTTACACGGAGCACTCCACCCACTTATCTGACTATCTTTTCTACTCTCAAAAGAGAACAACGTTCAACATCTTTCGAAAGACTTTCTTTTCACGCGATAATGTGAAATACTGAGATTGTTACAGGATTTTCTATCAGATATGTGTTCCCATTTCTGTTAAAGCACTAACACTGTGGAAAATTCCACCGATAGCAGTGATATTTTTAACGCCGAGCACCGGCGATTTTTATCACTTAGAAGCCTTCCTATGATGAAGGTTTATCTCCTAAGTCTCTGATTCTCAAACTGTGCAACGCGGCTCCCCTGTGTGCCGTAATGAAGTGCTAGGGGCGCCGCCCACACTCTAGTGTGACTAACCATCTATAAATTCCACAGACATCTCTACCCTGTTATCTGCAATTGTGAGCATCAAAAGGAGCTGCGCTACGCCCCTGTGAGAGGCCTCACTCCCACTGCTGCAACGGCTTGGCAGTCCTCCAGATGCACAGGAACAGCCCCTCCGATCCATTGAAGTTCTCTGTCGTGAGAGGCCTCACTCCCACTGCTGCAACGACTTGGCAGTCCTCCAGATGCACAGGAACAGCACCTCCGATCCATTGAAGTTCTGTGTCGGTCTCAATACCACTTACGAAATGAAAATAAGCACTGAAGAATATTCAAGCATGTAGTACTCCTCCTGCTACAGCATACAGAAAGCATTGTATTACCTATAAAAAAGTGAAACACCCACGCTACAATCATATAGAATACTTCCTCTAAAGAAGCCTGTGAATAACTTTAAAACATCAGGTTAACCTTTTTTTAGTCTCTCATCATTGTTAAAGATAAGTATTTACAATACTATATTAAACAATGCCATGGTTGTTGCTTTTTAATTTTAAAAATCTTGCAATCTTTCACAAACCCAATACTCATGGCTTCTTTTTCGTGACAAAAATATTGCAATATTACATACCTACATAGAATAACAGAAAAAACATAAAACTACAAAGGCCAAACAGTCTACTAAACGCGGATTTGTAACCTATGCGGCAGATTTATGTTAACTACTTCATACCCAGATATGCACCAGTTAATGTGCACCACAGTATGCTAGTGCTCCGTTACCCATGGTGTGCCACATTTGAAATGTGGCGCACCATGGTACAAAAACACCATACATGCGTAACACATCTGTGCTGAAAAAGTAATACATTGCTAGAGTTGCATCGCAACTGTGATGCAGCTCCAGCAAGGCTCACCAATGCACTATATTCACAATCCTGCGTCAATACCTACGCCTGCTTCAAGCACATGCACAGTTTTGAAACAGCATGGGCCTGAAAGTCACTGAGTGAAATATCATACATTACAGTCAGCCACTTTCAAGACGCATTCCTTCAGAGGAACACTTACCGTTTATTAGAGGTAGATCGTCCGACTCCACCGGAGGACACCCCTAATAAAAAAGACATATATATAAAATGCGGACTAGCCGCTGTATCGTGCTAGCAAACTTTAACGTAAAATCGTTAGAAAAAACAAAAGGAATCGAGCAAAATCAGAACCCACTGATAGGATCTCTTTTTGACCTCCCTAAAATAGAAACATTAGGAACAACCCCTCATGAGAAATATGAAACTAGTAAGAGAAACCGAGCTCGACGCCATGATGGCTGCAACATAGCTCGGCTCCGCCGCCCACCCCGCCCAAAATAACGACAAACCCTATGCAAATATTATAAATAAATACAACACACCAGCAAAGTAACAGGGTAAAACGTTTTATTAAATAACTATTTACATGGCAGCCTGCTGCAACATGAAAACAACACTTCCAATTGGTTCTTACTAGTTTCTTTTCTGGAATTTACACGCAGCACTCCACCCACTTCTCTCACTATCTTTTCTACTCTCAAGAGAGAACAACGTCCTACATTTTTCGGAAGACTTTGGTGAAATGGCTACCGTATCTCATTCATCTTCCGAATCTGAACAAAATGATCGACTACCTTTAAGAAGAAAAAAAGAATCTTTCATCTGGCAATTTTTCACTTATCCTGAAGATCAAAAGAAAGTAAATGCACCAAAAGTAACCTGCACGATATGTGACTCGTTTCTCTCAAGAGGAAATCCAACAAAAAAATATTCCTTTTCCATACATACCATGGTGCGGCATGTCAAACAAGTGCACCCTGTACAATTTGCAGAGGCATCGACAAAAGCCCTGGCCACGCTATTACCATTAGAGGTGGCCAGCACATTTTCTGATCGACGACCTGTATCTCCATCGAGTGCACAGATGGACTTGAGATATTTAACTATATATGGTCTATAACCTATGGTTTTTTCAGTGAATTTTCAAGGTTTTGTAAATGCTAATTCCTAACTATATATGGTCTATAACCTATGGTTTTTTCAGTGAATTTGCTCCGCCGCCCACCCCGCCCAAAATAACGACAAACCCTATGCAAATATTATAAATATATACAACACACCAACAAAGTAACAGGGTAAAACGTTTCATTAAATAACTATTTACATGGCAGCCTGCTGCAACATCGATCCAAATGCATGACACTGTTCCTGTCAAGGTAGCATAGCTGGCGGCCTAGGGGTAGAGGACCGTTGTGCAAATACCCCGGGGAGGACTCTGGATATGCTTGGTCCCTGAGATTCTTCGATGTCACTGCCTTCCACAAATGGCATAAGTCCTGGATGTTAGGTGCCATACTTGAGGGTTTGACCTAAAGACACGTCCTGCGGTGCCCTGGTCCAACCATCACATATACCTGCGCCAGGAGACGGCGTGGGGTGCACTGGAAGGGAGAGGCGGCGCGAACGAGCCTCCCCCACCTCCCCAGGTGGAGGTTTCTCAGCTACACCCCTAAAGACACGTCCAGCGGTGCCCTGGTCCAACCATCACATATACCTGCACCAGGAGACGGCAACATCCACGACTTATGCCATTTGTGGAAGGCAGTGACATCGAAGAATTTCAGGGACCAAGCATATCCAGAGTCGTGGATGTTGGGTGCCATAGTTGAGGGTTTGACCTAAAGACACGTCCTGCGGTGCCCTGGTCCAACCATCACATATACCTGCGCCAGGAGACGGCGTGGGGTGCACTGGAAGGGAGAGGCGGCGCGAACGAGCCTCCCCCACCTCCCCAGGAGGAGGTTTCTCAGCTACACCCCAGCGCTTCACTGATCTCCTTGTCCTCAGTCAAGCATCAATAGTAAGATTTTCATAGGTGAGTGTAGGTTCATAGTTTGCCATACACAGACTAAAAGCCTGGAGTGGGAGTGAAAAAACCATAACTAGGTAAGAAGGAACGCAGAGGCTGTAGGAAGGACTCTGGATATGCTTGGTCCCTGAGATGCTTCGATGTCACTACCTTCAACAAATGGCATAAGTCCTGGATGTTGGGTGCCATAGTTGAGGGTTTCACCTAAAGACACGTCCTGCGGTGCCCTGGTCCAACCATCACATATAACTGCGCCAGGAGACGGCGTGGGGTGCACTGGAAGGGAGAGGCGGTGCGAACGAGCCTCCCCCACCTCCCCAGGTGGAGGTTTCTCAGCTGCACCCCAGCACTTCACTCGACATAGGCGGCCGGCTCCCGGGGTCCGGCGCAACTTTTAGCCTTTTGGTGACTCTTCCATTCTGGACCTTGTCCCACAATCCGTTTGACCTGAAGACACGTCCTGCGGTGCCCTGGTCCAACCATCACATATACCTGCACCAGGAGACTGCACTGGAAGGGAGAGGCGGCGCGAACGAGCCTCCCCCACCTCCCCAGGTGGAGGTTTCTTAGCTGCACCCCAGCGCTTCACTCGACAAGATGAGTTGCGCCCGCTCCTGCGGCACATTGCCTCGCTCGGCCAGCTGAATTACGCCTGCTCTTGCTATTACAGCGTCTCACCCGCCATCCGGCTGAATTGCACCCACTCTTGCGGTACAGCGACAGGCGGCTGCCACGGAGCTCAGGAAATGGCGGTCGGCTCCACAGACTTGGGCCTGGCCTGCAAGGATGTCTCTGGACAACCCTGGAACTCGGACGCTTGACTGCTACGGCATGGGCCCCATTCCCAAAAGCGTCCCATCAGCCTTGAAGATTCTACAACAGTCACCGGGGCCCCCGACTCCCGCAGAGTTCCGGTGGGGAGCTTCTGCCATGATTGCTCGCAGAATGGCCACGACGTAGCCACGGGGTGCTCTCATGCTGACGCCAGCTTCAGTCTGAAACTTCCAGAAACATTGTAGACTACCAATTCAATCAGTTCCGGTGGAGCCCCAACGACGTATCGCGTTGTTGCATAATGCGTCATATGACACGCCGCGTTAGCGCACCCGGAAGTGCTCCGGTGCGCGAGGCGCGAAGCGCAGCTTCCCGGAAGCAATCCGGGGCGCGGCGCGAAGCGCGTAACGTAAGCATAACAGGTCATGTGACTTGTTAATAAAACTTTTCATTGGTTTAGAAATATTTTTTGTCCCAAATGATGAAAACCCCTCCTTGTTTCCTCTTGGCTCCTGCCCCCTCCCCAAGTCTTGCTCGGCCAGCTGAGTTTCGCCCACTCTTGCGGCCTACGACATGGATACGCCGGGGCGTTATGGATCAGTATGAGCAAATATACACTTGGGGATTCACAAGCAACAACAAGCCTTTGTATTCGGGGCTCTAAATCAACAACAGTGACAGAGAACAGAACCGATCTAAGCACTCAGGGGCTACGTTTAAACGTAACATCATCTCCCCAGAGTTACATCACCTTACACACACATCCACTCTGATCTCCTTGGCCTCAGTCAAGCATCAATAGTATGATTTTCATAGGTGAGTCTAGGTTCATGGATTTCCATCCACAGACTAAAAGCCTGGAGTGGGAGTGAAAAAACCATAACTAAGTAAGAAGGAAGGCAGAAACAGAATCTTCCTCTGCAACATCCGGCTCTGCATCGCTACTTACTTATAAATGCAGAAAAAACTCAATTAACACAAGGGCTCTTTTCAGAGCCACCTTATATCAAAGCACTGAAACTTCTGATTTATCTCCATTTTCACACTCTTGTACATAGGTGTGTGCGCCCGAGTGCGCGCACCCCGCAACTTTTTTCCCCCCAAAAATATATATTTTCGCCTTTAAGGACCTTACTGCACACCCTGAGAAAACCTACGCAGCAAAACAATCTCTACCTTCTCCCCTTTCCATGTTCCAACGCTTTGAAATGAACAATATATTTACTCGCAGTGACAAAATGGCGGTCAACACTTCCTGATTTCCTTCAAATCGAACGTTAACAGACGTCACGCAGCAACAAAAAAAATTCCGCTCGCGCGCAGCCATTTGAGTGCGCGCACCCGTGCGCACGTATAGATATATAATTGACTTTAACTTTAATTTTCTCAGCAACTACTGAACGGATTTACACCATTCCAAAAAAAGCGTAATCTGCGAGCCGGACTCTACAGTTTTGCCAAATTTCTTATAAATCCATTCAGCCGTTCGACCTGTAGCCGTGTCTCAACGTCCTATGGAAAATAACATGGAGAAAACACGTTTTGGGACCCCCCTTTTATCTCAGCCCCCACTTCACCAATCCCCCCCAAACTTTCAGGGAAGGAGCGCAGCGGACCGAGCCATCTTCTTTGAGAAAGTCGCAAAGATTCATCCACCAGGGCCAAAGTTAATCCAAATAGAATGTTGAGGATTTCCTATGGAAACTAGGTCCTAACTATAACTACCTACTGGTGACCGCCAGTAGGTAATACATATATATATATATATATATATATATATATATATGTATATATATATATATATTACCTTACCGTACAACATTCTATTGGGAATAACTTTGACGCCGGTTGAGGAATCTTCCTGAGATTTTTCTTAACTTTGCCTCGCGGCGCTCCGCTCCTTCCCTGAAAGTTTGGGGGGGATTCGTCAAGCGGGGGCCGAGATAAAAGGGGGGTCCCAAAACGTGTTTTCCCCATTTTAATTTCCATAGGGCGGTTGGACTCACTTTTAGCCCGAACGGCTGAATGGTTTTCCACCAAACTTGGCAAAATTGTAGGGACTGGTAGCCCGATGTGCCTTTGCTATGTCTCAAGATATGTGCTCCAGTGGTTTTTACGAAAATTAACTTTAAAAAAAAATATATTGGGCTACATTGGGCTATATATATGTTAGAGCCCAAATGTAGCCCAATGTAGCCCACAGATGGCCACCAGAGACAAAAAAACAGATGTAGCCCAAATATCAGCCAGATGTAGCCCAACTATAGCCCAATGACAGAATGTCCCAGAGTGTTCTAAAGAACAACTAGAGAGCTAACAGTCTTACTTATGATAAAAGTATGGCACACCTGAAGTCATCTTGATTGGAATAAAGTGTTAACACTTAAAACATTTAATTTGCGAAGGAACAAAATGAGGGGGTTTATTTTGCCATAGAAATTATGATTAGTGCTGAAGAAAGAAAAATTAGGGCACATTTTGAGTGACTTCTCAAATCCTCTTATATTTCATTAAAAGAATTCTGATATGCAGTCTCCCAAGATGGCCACAAGAGACAAAAGAGCCCAAATGTAGCCCAAATATCAGCCAGATGTAGCCCAACTATAGCCCAATAACAGAATGTCCCAGAGTGTTCTAAAGAACAACTAGAACGCTAACAGTCTTACTTATGACAAAAGTATGGCACACCTGAAGTCATCTTGATTGGAATAAAGTGGTAACACTTAATACATTTAATTTGAAAAGGAACAAAATGAGGGGTTTCATTTTGCCATAGAAATTTTATATATATATATATTCACTGAAAAAACCATAGGTTACACACCAGTTATAGTTAGGAATTAGCATTTAAAAAACCTTTGAAATTTGCTGAAAAAACCATAGGTTTCACACCAGTTATAGTTAGATGGAAATTTTACTCGCATAAAACCATTGAAATTCCCACGTTATAGTTAGTTGGACTCATTATAACTTGCACGTCTGCCATGCACTGCTGATGACGTCACATATTACATCACTCATGCATATATTTAAATATTTAAACATTACTCGCTAATATATGTATTCACTAAGATACACTTAATAAGCCAGTTAACCAATCAATTTCTTTTTTAAAAACACTGAAAAAACCATAGGTTTCAGGCCTTATATAGTTAGGAATTAGCATTTAAAAAACCTTTGAAATTCACTGAAAAAACCATAGGTTTCAGGCATTATATAGTTAGGAATTAGCATTTAAAAAACCTTTGAAATTCCCTGAAAAAACCATAGGTTTCAGGCCTTATATAGTTAGGAATCAGCATTTAAAAAACCTTTGAAATTCACTGAAAAAAACCATAGGTTTCAGGCCTTATATAGTTAGGAATTAGCATTTAAAAAAACCTTTGAAATTCACTGAAAAAAACCATAGGTTTCAGGAGTTATATAGTTAGGAATTCGTTTTTAAAAAACCTTTGAAATTCACTCAAAAAACTATAAGTTTTAGTGGTGTTATAGTTAGCTGGACATTTTACTCATACAAAACCAATGAAATTGCTCCTATATAGTTAGTTGTACTAACTATATTTCGCGCACCCGCAATCCACTGCTGATGGTGTCACATATTAGATCATTCATGACATGGTCAGTGACATCACTGATGACATCTCAAATGACATCACTGATGACATCACTGATGACATCATCCACGTGACAATCACATACACCTTTTCATACACTATTACAATTTTTCATCACTGTTTGTAAAATACAGAGTATCATATTTATATCCATTGTCACAGCAATACAAGTATCTAAAAATCCACTCAGTGATTCATAGATGTATACACACATCTAATCACTTACCTATGGATTCACTCATTCATGCTGTCAATGAACAATAGAACACTATCAAAAATACTTATACATCTATATCGACATTAAACAACAGCACGCATCCTATTCACATATGAAGTCATCCTTCTCACTTATGCAAACAATGGATGATACTTACATATTTACTTAGCAAAACACTTATACAAACACCACTTCTTCTATTCATTTAGATAGTAAGTCATACTTAGTGAATTATAAAATCATTATTACAAGTATACAGTTATCCATACAGTCGCTCACACAATCATTGTGTCTTACGTATACTTATTTATATACAACAACTGACACATACACTGCCTTTTATTTTTCTAGTTTGTTGGACCTGTACCTTTGAGAAATATATTTGCTCATCACCACACCCATAAAGAGATTCCCTCACCCAAACTGTTAGAACATGTAGTTTTAACTTCATATATCTACTGAATCAACTATTCACACATCTTTGGACAGTCGCACCCCCCCCCACTGAACCACACACACTTTCACACTCCCATACAAATACTCAGTTAACTAATCAATAACTAATATAGACTTTCACATAGCTAGTAACCAACTGTAGAATCAGTTTACACAACAACTGACAAAGTGATACAGATATTCACACAATTTAGTCACTATCCACTATATTTAGTGAGACATTATAAATTGGTCAAGTAAACAGTCAATTACACTGCTACTAAATCCTCCATCCAAATATTTATTTATATATATCCACTCATTCTTCAATGTAAATTGCTATATATATAATGCATATTTAAATAACGAAGCAAACCACATTCACTGGATGATGTCATCAGTGATGTCATCAGTGATGTAATTTGAGATGTCATCAGTGATGTCACTGACCATGTCATGAATGATCTAATATGTGACATCATCAGCAGTGGATTGCGGGTGCGCGAATATAGTTAGTACAACTAACTATATAGAAGCAATTTCATTGGTTTTGTATGAGTAAAAAGTCCAGCTAACTATAACACCACTAAAACGTATAGTTTTTTGAGTGAATTTCAAAGGTTTTTTAAAAACGAATTCCTAACTATATAACTCCTGAAACCTATGGTTTTTTCAGTGAATATATATATAGATATATATATATATATTACCTACTGGCGGTCGCTAGTAGGTAGTTATAGTTAGGATTGTTTTCCATAGGAAATCCGCAACATTCTATTGGGAATAACTTTGGCGTTGATGGACGGAATTGGCTGAATTTCTCCAAGAAAATGTCCAGCTCCGCTCCGCTCTTGGGGGGATTCGTGAAGTGGGGGCTGAGAAAAAAGGGGGGGTCCCAAAACGTGTTTTCCCCATGTTAATTTCCATAGGGCGGTTGGACTCACTTTTAGCCCGAACGGCTGAACGGATTTCAAACTTGGCAAAATTGTAGGGACTGGTAGCCCGATGTGCCTTTGCTATGTCTCAAGATATGTGCTCCAGTGGATTTTGAGTAATTTAGGTTCAAATAAATATATATATCTATAAGCGCGCCCTGGTACGCGCACCGGGGCGTGTACCATGAGAGCGGAAAGCTGATTGGCTCTCGGTTGTCTGTCAACATTCCAAACAGTCCAGAGCGGCCGCCATCTTGTGTCTCGGTAGGATCGAGACACAAGAGGTGGCAAAAACAAAGGGGGAAATGACCAAAAGGGGGCAGGGTAGACCCCCCCTGACCCCCTAGGTTTGATGTGGGGCCATAAAAGGGCCCCGCGGGGCAAACCTTTTTTTACATTTTTTTTTTCAATTTTCGCGGGGGGAGCGCCCGGTACGCGCACCGGGGAGCGTACCCTGGAGAAAAAAGAATGACAGAGTTTTTTAAAAATGTTGCACTTTTTTATAAATTGGAGGTAGTTCTAAAAAGAACTGTTTTTTTTTATTCTTTTTGTTGTTTTATATTTTTTTTATTCTTTTTTGGAACATTTTTAACTTTTTTGGGCTTTTATGAACAATTTTATTTTTTTTTGTAATTTTTATGGGGACAAACAAAAAACAGGGAATTGTAAACGGCTCAACTGGAGCAAAAAAAATCAGGAAAAAATTAAGGTTTCTTTCTGCAGTTGTGGTTCTCTCCAGCACGGTTGATCAATTTAATACTTTTCTCTCCATAGGAAATTGTAGTCCCGCAAAACCAACAAACTATTTTAAAAACACCAAACTGGGGTTGAATATTTGGGACCATCTCCCTTGTTTCTGGACCCGATGGAGTGGGTTGTTTGCTTTTGGAGGTGTTTGGAGAAGATTGGGGAGGGTTTCGTGTCAGTTCTCTGACCTCTGCTGCAGAATAGTTGTTTGGATGCCTGCGTTGCATGTGGCGAATCATGGTATTATTGCCAAAAGAATACTTCTTTGCAGGGTTCCCCCTGGAAAGTACAGTGCCACAGATCAGACATGTCACTTTTGGCACATTGACTTTGTTTAGTCCCCTTGGGATTTTAAAAAACTCCCACACAATGTGCTCCTTCGGTTTATAGGGGGGATTATCTTCAGGCAGGAACTGCCTCTCCTCCTCCTCCTCCTCCTCTTCTCCTTCACCACCACTGTGGTGATTTGGTGGTCCTTGTGGTGGTGGTGGTGGTTGAGGTGCTCCTGCTGCTGCTGCTACTGTAGCCATTTCTCACTTACGAGAAACAGGTCTTCCTCAGTCAAACAACAAAGTGAGAATGAGGAAAAAAAGGTGGGGGCTTTCATCATTTGGAAAAAAAACTGTTCTGAAGCAATGAAAAGAGTTATTTTCAGGTCACATGACCCGACACGCTTACGCTACGCGCCCGGGGCACGTAGCGTAGCGCGATCGCATGCACTCGGGTGCTTCCGGGTGCGTTTACGCCGTGCGTCATCACGCGGCTACGCGATAGGTCACGATGATGTTTTCGTTCGCGGCAATAGCGCTAACGGGACGCTCACCTGTATGCGCACCGGGGCGCATTGCAACACTGCGCTTACCGGTGCACTCACCGGTACGTGCACCGGGAGCGCCCCAAAGCAAAAAAAAAAAAAAATAATGAACAATATACATAAAAAAAATAGTATTACATAAATATACAATATAGGATTCATTATAAAAAATATTATAATTCATAGCTATAGAATTTTGCTATTAAAAAACCTTTGAAATTCACTGAAAAAAACATAGGTTTGAGGCCATATATATAGTTAGGAATTAGCATTTACAAAACCTATGAAATTCACTGAAAAAACCATAAGTTTCACACCAGTCATAGTTAGGAATTAGCATTTAAAAACCTATTAAATTCACTGAAAAAACCATAGGTTTGACACCAGTTATAGTTGTCTGGAACTTTTACTCGCATAAAACCATTGAAATTCCCACGTTATAGTTAGTTGGACTCACTATAACGTGCGCGTGCAATGCACTGCTGATGACGTCACATATTACATCACTCATGACATGCTCAGTGACATCACTCATGACAGCTGACTAGTTTGAAGAGCGTCACCTTTGTAACCCTGCTGGCAAGTTTTTGAAATAAAGCAGTTCACTACGGAGCTCGTGTGTGGCTGCTTCCAAATGGGTCTCTGCATGTTGTTGGATATATGTATATATATATATATATAAATCCAACAACATGCAGAGACCCATTCGGAAGCAGCCACACACGAACTCCGTAGTGAACTCCTTTATTTATATATAGATATCCTACTGGTAGTTGTTATAGTCAAGTTATAGTTAAGACCCAGTTTCCATAAGAATATAATTTTTTGTTGTGTTAATAACTTTGGCGCTGTTTGGGGAAATATTTTTCACGCCATTTTCAAAACTAGTGTACAGCTCACTTCAGCTGCTGTCTGAACAGTTTTGGGGGTGATTTATGAAGCGGTGGCTAGCTAAGAAAAAATGGTGTCCCAAAACGTGTTTTCCCCATGCAATTTCCCATAGGGATTTTGAAAACCACTACAGCCCAATCCGCTGAAAGTAATTACACCAAATTTGTCAGAAAGCTAGCTCTTGGTCCGGAGAGAGCACTTTTCATAATTTGGTGTAAATCCATTCAGTAATTTTGGAGTTATTAAAGAAAAAAATATCTGTATATATCTAGGGACACAAATTCTTTGCAGATCTGACAGATCTCTAGGTGAGATCTGATTGGCTACCAACACTTCAACCAGGAAGTATTGGCAGCCATCTTGAGATGCGGACTTGCCCGAGTCCCAAGCAAAAAATGACACAAAAAAACATAAGGGAGCAGGGTAGATATACCCTGACCTGCAAATTTGCAGAGGATCCACAGAAATTCGTTTTTTTATAAGCATTCGCTGTTACCAGGGTATGTGTTTTTTGTGCCCCGGGTGGGCAAGGTCCAGGGGGAATTTATTTATTTATTAATGGGAGGGGGTCACATTGCCCTCCTCCAGAGGCTAATTACAACCACAGGGACCCTATCCCCTGGAGCCAGGCTGCATACGTAAAGGGGCAGGGGCACCCATCCTAGGCCAATTTTGGTTCCGGGTATCCAATCTTCCAGGGCCTGGAAAACTTTGAAAATGGGGAGGGGGCCACACAGCCCCCTCCTGGATTGATTTCAGCCCTGGAAACCCCATCCCCAAGGGCCCAGCTGAAATTTGAAATGGGGAGGCTGGGCTGTGCAGACAAAAGGCCCCCATCCCTGAGCCAAAAATGGCCCTGGGGGCCCCATCCCCAGGACCGGCTCCTGCTAGGTCCCAGGGTGCCCACCAGTGCGGGAAGGGAAACCTGGGTTAGCTCTTGCTTTGCTGGAGCAACCTTATAGATCATGCCAAGCGAGCGTAAACATTAAGTCCACTCCCAGCGGGCAGGAGCATGAAAAATGTCCACTGGGAAGCGGGCATGGAAACAGATGAAGTAATTACTCCCGTCCAGAGCGAGCAGCATTTTTAGCTGCTCCCTGTGGGCAGGAGCAATGCTGGCTACCGCTGGAGGAGTGGGGTATTGGGGCTCCCCTCATTACCTGTATCAATGGTAAAGAGAGTGCCCTGGGTGGGCTCCAGGGCACCCACCTTTTATTGGCCGGGCCTCGGCTGATGGGGTGTCTTGGGCCTAAATCACCCCAGGGAGGGGGGCCATGCAGTCCCCCTATGGGGTCCCTGGGGATATAATCAGGGAGGAAGGGGCCACGCAGCCCTCATTCTCATTTTTATTTGGCCAGGATGCAGGGGGTGCGGTCCTCAGGACCAATATTGGCCATGGGTGGGGCGCTGCTCCCCTAAAAACAAAAATGAGGCGGGCCCCGGGAGATGTGTGCCCTCCTCACGGGTTGCTGCCTTTCAGGTTTGGCTGCAAGGCTTAACCACTGGCCATGCCCTGTTGCCAATGCCCCCGCACACATCCATAGGGCATGCATGGTGTGGGGTTGACTGTAAGCGAAGGTAGCCACAGGGCCTGGCTGCAGGCCTTGCAGACAACTTCCTTTAGCAATGTCTGGTGGTGGTTGGATTAATATACACTAATTAAATATTGCTTTATGTTTAAAAACCAACCTAGAAATTAACTGAAAAAAGCAAGGGTTACAGGGGCGTTATAGTTAGAAATACCAAAAAAACCTTCGAAATTCACTGAAACAAACAGAGGTTACCAGGACATTCAAGTTAGAAAACAGTGTTGCAAGGATCCTGCTCATACACAGAGACCTAGGACATCAGTGAATTGTGGTGTACCAGAAACTCAACTCAGTACCTAAAAAACCCCAACCAGCTAGCATCGGTGTCACATTGGCTCTTCGTCCTATAGCAAAGGAACCAATGATTAGACAACCTAGAACATGCGACTTAGGATACACTCAGGAATGGTGGGAAGTGAGAACACTCTTTTGTTATACTCGCATACCAGTCCACACACAGGAGTAAATAAGAGACACTGGTAAGGTTAAAATATTTATTTTAACGACGTGCTCTTAGGTGTAGTCTCTGTGCCAAAATAAGCAGACATATGATTAGAAATAATATGGTCAGCATTGTTACAATTCTATAAAACACAAAGGGAGAAATCATATTACAATGATGGTAAAAACAAGTAGTATAGTGCCTAGTTATAACACCCTCCCTATCTAGTAACTATGGTTATAAACTATAGAAGGTCTTAGGCAAGAGTGAATCATATCTGAATCAGCAAAAGCTCTCTGCATCCCTGGAAACAGAAAATCTTCCAAGTGTCTCAAATCATGGCTGCAGTGTAATGATAAAGGCGTCAGGATCTCGGCGGGCCTGCAGCTGCCATTTGTTGTGTCTAAGACCGTTAGCCGATCAGTACAAACAACAGTTTCTATGTTATGATAACCTTAAAGGCTTCAGCGCTCACTGTGCAGACTAGGGTAACGATGTAAGTCTAGGGATGTCGAAAACAAGCTTTTCTCATGCAAAGCATTTCATGCAGCCTAACTTACAACAAAAATTATATGTAATGTTGTGTGAAAAAGTGGCAAAAAGGTAAAATGGCGTTTAAACTTCTAATAAGCTCATGCTAACATAACAGGAAACACAAACTAGGCTCAGGCCTCACTACACCCTCCCTTGATTGGAGAACGCACAATAAAGGGGGCAATGTTTGTTGAACACAGAGTTCAATCCTGAATGAGTTAGAACCAAGTGTAGAAATTTTGCCTAACATGATAAGAGGGAGTAAAAATCTGAATTAAGAATTATCAAACGTATCAAAACAGTCATGGGTTACCATGGTGTGAAGAAAGTGAAACTCAAAAATATTGGATAAAACAATGTCTGAGTGAAAAAAGTATGGGTCCAGTACGTGTCTATGAAGTAAAAAAAAATTCACTTCAGTCCAACAGCGTATAGCACAGTAAGTCGCAACCGCCTCCAATAGGAAGTCGTTATTATACGTGAACATTTCAGCCATCCAGTTTAGTAATGGAAAGGAACACACATGTTCTTCAACAGCCGGAGCCTCGAGCACCATCAGAGGACAACTCGGGTGTTCTTCGAGATAACTGTGTGGCAAGAAATCATGGGCTGCCGACTATTTATTCCAATTGCCTAGGACTCCATGAGCCACTGCGCAGGCTATAATCCTGATACCAGAACAATCTAGTTCATGAGCAACCAAGGGACTCATTGGTAGATCATAATTCGGGTTAGGAGACACTGTATTGCAGAGACACAAATCCAGAGCCCGTTTTAAACCACACTCCAGGTAGTGGAATACTGGCTGCACGCATGTAAAAAATTAAAACCGGTAGGATAAACCAAACACCACACTCAAGGTAGCCAGAGGTAGCGATCCATAGTATTCAATCATCCGGTTACGAAGCTAGAACAGCCGGGGCTGGTTGTCGAGGGGCACAGGATGTGCAACCATTTTTCAGCAAGAAAATCAACATTAGTACGCCGGCTCCTAAGGCGAGAATTATCGGGAAACCGCCAAACAGGCTGGAAAAGATTTGGCATCACACCAAATATAGTTTGGTATGAGGTCACAAGGCCAGAACTTATTACTTTAAAAAAGTGTGCCAATCCCGTAGTGGAAGAGGCATTGAATATTATGTGGATCAAAGTACCAAAATGCAGGGGCAGATACGTATTTAACAAGGCATGTAGCTCAGTACGAGTATTAGCAATGTGAAGAACGAATGTCTCACGCACAGATGTAAGGGCAACTTACTTCTGGGACAATAGAGCTCTTATTCGACTAATTTTGTTGAACTCTGCTTTCAAGGTCGAAATAGAAGGCCAGATGGATACATTGAGCCTCCCATGTGGAGGAGGAAACAGAACATTCTTACAGCAAACAACACGTTGGGAAACAGTAACGATGTACGGAATTCCCTCAAGCATACCACAGCAATCTTCATTATTTAATAACAAATTACTACTGTTTGCTAACAACGTAAAAAGTAGGTGTAATAGCCGGGGTGGGTGTGCCTTTCAAAACACAGGCTAAATTTGGTGCCGTCACATTACACGAACCATGCAATTACAGATTGCGACAGACCAAAAAGTGATCGGGAGTGGAAGTGCAGTCTTCACCCTTTAAAAAAACTTCCTTACCTTCCCTCAAGCATCTATATGTAAAGGATAGATTCCACACTTCATGAAGAAAAGCGCTGCCTAAGGGTTCAAACCTGCCTATTGCATAGTGCTTAATGCATGCTTCAAATTTAAACAGTAGAAAAGGGAGAGTTATTAACCAATGGATAAGCCAAACTGCAGAATTTGTTTCGGTCACAGAAAACGGTAATGGCTCTAACTTTTCAATATGTAATTGTGAAAAAGTGGCATCCTTCATTGACATGGATTGTTGTTTAACAGTTAAATTAAAAGGCAAAAACAGTGAGGACGTGTTTATGTAATCCCAAGGCACCTTCCCAGATTTTAACGTCTGTAAAGTCCATGCAAACTGCATAATAGAGCGCAATTGATTTTGACCATGGTACAGAACTGCAACATCTTCTTGCACAATATCACCAACAGATGAAACTATATTATCCAATGTGTAAATACGGGAAGAAAGGGTGTAGATGCTATTATCTACAACAGCAAGCCCTTTTCTAAATTAGCATGATCAATAGCCCTAAGCCTCGAAGCAGCTTCGATTTTGGACAGTTTCCACACTTCGTTGTAAATAGCATATACCAATCTCTTTGATCCACCAGCGGCAGGGCCTTTCACAAAGTCATTCAAATCGACAGTGTCAGTTAATTTGGACAAATGTAATTTCTCTGATGCCAAGGTGGAATGTTTGAGCCAGCTTTGGCACAGCTTGCCTCCCGGATAGGTAGTGACAGATTGACTACTTTCAAAATGGGGCTCTATTCTAACACCTGTGTAGCCAGGGGTCAGACCCAGAAAGCGGTGTTGGCGGGAATCTGCACTCTTTTGCCATAGTAACCAGCCTTCGGGGGTCAGACTAGAAATGTTAAAGGACAAGTTACTCAACAGGGTCTGTAAATCAGTAAGTGAAGCACTAGTGTAAATATTCCAATGGGGATAATCACCCAAATCAGGAAAAGAAGGTGCATTTAATTTTTAGACGTAGCCAATCCAAAGTAGGTGGTTTGCAAAATAGTAGCATTCAGAAACAAAATATGGTTCAGGATTAGACATGCGCGATGCGAAGCTTTGGTGCCTTGTACTTGCCAAATTTTAGTACGCCAAACAGATTTAAGATCAAGATCATAGCTCATTGCCCCCAATAGCCAATTGGTCAGTAAAGGACTTTGAATACAGTCATTTGTGTGGGTAAGTCTAACCTTGGAAGAGGACCTCTCAGTCACCTTAAAATAAAATGCGTCCGTGTTGGATTGATTAAAATCAGTACAGTAAGAAAACTTTTTCAAAAGAGTCTTAGAGCTGCCTTCAAACGATGCGGGACAATGTTCCCACTGAGTGTAATTAACCACATTTCTAAATGTGTTTGCTTTGTGCAGAAAGTGATTTCCATAGTGCTGGAAACAGAAAAAATCTGCATAATTAGCAGAATCGAGATACAAATCTTCAGCATCAAAGGCAGCATATTATTTCAAATCAGAAAATAGAGCCTCTACGGCTTGGATGTCCCAATCATCAGAGCGAATATTTTGTTTAACCACATCCCCCATTGAAACACAAAGTACATTAGGGACATTAATAACCTCTGTGGGACCATGGATTTGAAATTTAACAGCATCCCACACAATCCCGTCTAAGACAGGCCAAGCAGTGATATTCACAAATGTCTGGCCCCTCTTCATTCTGTGTGATGAGGAGTGGGGTGCCAAGGTTCCATCAATCAGTCTAATTGTTGTTCTTTCATTAATATAGTGTCCGTTGACAAGACGGAAAAATACACCACAAATCCAATGGACATGAACAAAAATTTTTTAAAAAGCACCAGCCAAATGTAAGACCAAGGGAGAATCAAAAATGTTTTTTAAACCAAGCAGCAAAAAAAGAAACTTCGAAGGGGACTTCGATACTGTAGAGCCAGTGTCAAATGAAAAACGTGATTGATTAGCCACACAGGTCTCCAAATCAGGCATAGATAAGTCAATTGGGTATGTATACTCAGTGTCATTATGTGGATCACCAGCCGGTGGATTCAATAAAGGATTCATAACTGTATTCATTTCAATGGCAACATCAGGACCAATGATAGAATCAGGGGCTAAAACAGAGTTTCGCAGATGTACCTGTTCCCCTTACGTCCAGGAAGAGGAGGTAACATGACTGTTCTTGTGCCCTGCATGCCAAGCATGGGAACTGGAGCTAGATAGGAGGGGCCAAATTCTTTCTTGTTCTCGACTCTCGTGGACCAATTCACCGACTTTGGGTAGCCAGTCAACTACCGGAATCTGCAACGCAGCATCAGATCAGATTCTGGAAAACAGTACAATGTTCATCTACATCAAAGGGAGCGGCTGCCGCCGCTTGGTCTAGGCCTTCAAGGTCCGGAACAAACATTTTGATACCAAAGAGCATTTCGTACGGGGTCCGCCCATACGAAACCTTCTAGGGAGATTATTTAGTGCACGCTGTTCGCCTTGGAGGTGGACGAGCCAGTTCCAGCCTATACCTAATACCTTCGCTGTCACGGATTGCTTTAAGTCACGGTTCATCTGCTCCACAACACTATTGCCCTCAGGCCGATATGGAGACGAAAATTTGTCTTGGACCCCCAAAGAACTCATGGCATCCTTGTATGCCTTAGAGGCAAACTCTGGACCCTGGTTCGAATGGAAAGTACCACATGCAAAAATCTCCACAAAGACACGCAAATCCCTTAAGACAGTTCTGGAATCAGCACTTCATTGTGGCCACACCCACACAAAGCGTGTGCAAGAATCAACTGTAACTAAAATGTAATTTATACGCAGTATCTGATGAGAAAGGACCGCAGTGGTCTAAGTAGACGCAACCAAGTGGTCTATTAGATATATACACCTGTGTCTGGGATGGGCGCGCAGCAGAAGAAGGTTTAATCTGCTGGCATATGTCGCAAGTAAGGACATAATCGCGGTGTTTGTTTGTACAATCTGCCCACCAGTAGCGCTGTTGAAGGAGAGGTACAGTAGCTGACACCCCGGCATGCACGGACGCCATCCTCTCATGGGCTGCTGTAATCAATGTCATCTGCAGTCCACGTTGGGAATTAACCTGTCACCAACGTCATTAATTCTCACATAAGGAACTTTATCAGGACTTAAATGATGATAGTATTTAGAAGGGAAACCTTTCAGGTAATTGCCTCCCTTCTTTGTTGCACAATAGCTGCCAAGATGTCATCATCAATCTTGCTTTTGGAAGGTGTACCTGCTGCTACTGAATATGAAGCAACTGCTCTCTTGGCGGCCTCGTCGGCAAGACTGTTGCCCATAGTGTGAACTCTGAAACGCTGGTGACCAACAGTATGAATTACAAACATGAGTGGGAGCTTTTCTTAAAGTTCAGCCACTCGAACCCAGGTCATTTTATGTTTTATCGTATGACCTTTGGAATCACGATAGTCATTCTGAGACCAAAAGAACAGACTGTCATTGTAAGATTGAACACAGTAGAAAGAGTCACTTACGACAAAAATAGTCACACTAGGGTCTGCGTACTCTAATGCAAGCATCAGAGTGTGAAGCTCAGCCAACTGAGCGGTACAGTCCCCTAATGTCTGCGTATGTACAACATTGGACTTGAACCCCATAGTACCCACCACAATTGCGCTGGCCGCAGAAAATGCATTTTTTCACCCCGTTGCGGGCTGCGACGAACCGTCTGTGTAGATGATACAATGGAAATCCTCCAGCGGGTGCATGGTCAGAGGAGCTGGATGAACAAATTCATATTGTAGAAACTCCTGTGTCTGCAAAGAGGCGCAAAAATTAATTCTCACTTCCTGGGATATCTAGGATGTGGCCCATTGTATCCAACGTGGGTGCAAAGCTTTAGAATTAGGTGCACTGGCTTTCGTCACTGCTTCTAGGGCAGGATACGGGGTAACAACCAAAATGCGTTTTCCCTGTGACAATACACGTTGAGAATTGCCATCTGCACTGCTGTCAAGACTTTTTCCACAGTGGAAAACCGCAACTCAGCCGAAGTGTACAGTAAGTGAAAGGGACTGTGTCACCCTCATTAAAAGTCAGGTATGTGAAACCCACCACCCCGGGAACGATTCTTATCACCAGGTTGGTGTGGTTATCACGAGTCAACAAGAACTTAGATTCGAGTAGGTCAGCCTGCAAGGATTTCAAAATGGCTGGATGTTCAGGCAGCCAGTATAATTTGGAAAAAGTAGGTTGTACCAAAGCGTAAAGAGGCTTGATACGCTGGGCATATTTGGGAATGTAAGAACGCCCAAAATTCAGAAAGCCGAGTAAAGACTGTAGCTTCTTCAGAGTTGTAGGTGTGCACAGCCGTGCGTACTTCTCCAGAAAGTGAGGAGCCAAACCTCGACCTTCATTATTGAGCTCAAAGCCCAGAAACAACACTGTAAACTCTGCAATGTGTGACTTTGCAAAGTTGAATTTATAACCGAAGTCCGCAAACTGACAAATTATGCGGTCAGCGCGACACAGATGCAGCCATATTTCGTCGTCTGTGAGATAGATGTCATCCACATACGAACATGCATCTGGGTCGAGTCTCTCCAAGAGAGAAACAATGCGGGCGGCAAAGACGCCTGGACTGTTCTTATAGCCAAACGACGAAATTGACGTTGTTTGCCACCACTGGTAAAAGCTGTCCATTGACTACTAATGGAGGACAGGTTATGGACGATAAAAAAATTGGATATGCCAAGTGTGGTTTTAAACCGCTTACTCACGAGACTATCCTCAAGGGCAGAACTGTGAGTATTCTGGACCTCATATGAACGACAATGAGAATTTAAGTGGCGGCAATCCAATACCAAACGGTACGAACCATCAGGCTTAGTCACAGTAAAAAGAGAGTTATTCACTGGAGACACACACGTTTCAATCACACCCTGATATTCCGATTGTTCAAGGATTTCTGCGACTGGAGCTTTCGCTTCACGTCGCATGGGGTATTGGGGTTGAGGCTGGGGCTTAGACCGTTTGGGAATCTCATGTCTGAGGAGAATTTATCCCATGACTTGAATACAAAAGAAATTTCCACGGGTCTAACAGTAGGAAAAGAGAGACTACCTCTATGACATTATAATTCTAAAAAAATGGAACAAGCAAAAAAATTCTGTGTGTATATATGAACACAACATCATCCTTGAAGTTAAGGAAAACCCATCAGTCACCACTTGATACCGCCCTGGCCATCATCTGGGACTCCTTATGTTATTACCATCGTGTGACATAAATGATGAAACTGTGGATCTGATGAAAGTGTCCTACATCAAATTATGTAACACTGGATGATCTTCTAGATGTTGGCTGGTAGTGAAGAGTGATGGGAAAGAAAAGGTTGAAGAGCAGTGCTCTCTTTTCCTACTGTTAGACCCGTAAACATTTCTTTTGTATTCAAGTCAAGTAATTGGGGTCTGTGTCCATGCTAGGTCTTAAAATATTCACTAGGAACCCTATCTATCGTATTGGTTTCTTTGTTCTTGTCAGCTGAGGCTGCGGGTCCATTTTTATCAACCATTTAATATATTGTGGTTATTGACCTTACCAATAGTTAGGTCAAGCTCAACCTATTGGTTGTGTAGTTTCCAGATATACATTCTCTTATCTAATCAGGTGCTATCGACTGACTTTGCTGATCTCTGATAATGTCTGAGAACCGAGGTTTAACATTTGATGATGATGATTAACAATCCATACTCTCCATTCACCCCAGCATATTAGATACAATACCGGTGGTGATCAGCTGTAGTGAAGATGAGTGGGGTAAGGTCCTGGGGCTAAAGAAATCACATTCAAGAACAGCTATCCACGGTGCCATTATGGCCGAATATCTCTGGGATAATTGTGCCCCAACTGGATTAATAGTTACAAACACAGACTGTTTCTTACCGACAAACAATTTCTTAAAGATTGGTGTCTTATAGTTCGGCGCTGTACAAGGGATTGGCTGATTTTAATCATCAAAACTGCCAAGAGAGTAGCAGATACCATTCTTATTGAGATACAAACACTAGAATCTCAAATTAAAACAACCATCACTGATACTCTATTCAAAAAGAGCCAAGAAGAGACCAATAAAAACAATAAAGAGATTAAAGACTCTAACCTATTCACAAAAATAGATAAATTAAAAAAAGACCTAGCAAAGTTTTCCCATGATAACATCTATCCGTACACTAGCGATTAAACAGAAAAGGTCGCAAAATTAGTTCATCGTACGGTACCTCCAGCTCTGATGAAATCTCTAGTGACTCTGACTCCTCAACAAGAAGTGGCACCTCAAACAGAGGACGAGGAAGGGGCAGTAACCAACAAAGATGGAGAGGAGGTAATCAGAACCAATTTCAACAATGGTGGCCACCCAATCCATGGAATTTTGGTGGCCCTAATTTTCCACAACCAATGTCCTACGTCTTTTACCAGAGAATGATTTCAATACAACAACAGACTACCTGGTTTCATTTGATGTTGAACCATTATACACGTCTATCCCTCAGGATTATAGTTTGGAGACCATCACTACTTTACTGATGGAGAGGGATTTAGATTCCATCACCCCGTTCCAATTTATCATGGCATGTACCACTCTTGCCATGAAGGAAAACTTCTTCAGGTTTCAGGATACGGTATATTTACAAACCTCCGGAACGAGCATGGGGAGCGTTTTTGCTCGAAGTCTAGCGAACTTATATGTTCATAGCTTTGAGCGGGAACATAAACTGACAACAACAAACCCTTTCGTGACTCAGTCCGTGTGTGGAAACGCTATATTGATGAAATTGTTGTTATATGGCATGGGAATATAGAAGATCTACACTGTTTCCTGACTTGGCTCAACAGTAGGAATGATTTTTTACGCTTCACTATAGAGTTCGATGGACCTACTGATTTTAGCAACACCTGCAGGTCTCCAGTCCGAACTCTATAAGAAACCAATGTCGCGTAACTCGTTGCTATGTTACAACAGTTACCATCCTAAGTCCCTGAGGGACAATCTTCCTTATGGGCAATTCTTAAGGGTCCAAAGGAACTGCTCTACTAAGGATGGATTCAAAGCACACTACGCTCTTCTATCTAACCAATTTAGCAGGAAGAAGTATCCCAGAAAATTGATACGCCGTTCCCTCAAACGTGCAGTCAACAACAATCGGGAAGCACTTTTGGACCCACCTACACCGAAACAGAGTCTGCAAAGATTGAAGTTTGTCAATACCTACAGTACTATGTCTAACAGTATTTAGAAGATAATAAGAAAACATTGGTATACTGAATACAGGTGAAGAATCTATACAACCTCCGTTATTTGCATTCAGACGAGGACCAAACTTAAAGGATCAACTGGTCCACACGAGGCCACAAAATGCAATACAACATCAGGTTGGCACTATGTGGAATTTGCCTGCCGTACAGGGCCACCACCCTTGTGGCACTTGTGCAGCTTGTCCACAAACCAACAAATCACTCACAATTGACATTGGCACTAATGGACCGTGGCAACAAAAAAGATTCACGAACTGTAACAGTGATAGATTGATTTACATGATTACCTGTCCTTGCCAACTAAGGGGCCTATTATGATTGTGGTTTTCCCGCATCCTCCGGGCCGTCGGAAGCCACCGCCGGCCCGGAAGAAGACGGGAAAACCGCTGCGGAGCCTCAAGAGACCCTCCGCCATATTAGGATGGCGGTGGGTCTTAAAATCCGTCCGCAGCTTTTCCGCCGCGGTCGTCTTCCGACCGCGGCGGAAAAGCTTTAACATGGCTGGCGATGTCTATCAGACACCGCCAGCCATATTATGATGGTGTAAAATGTATGCTTTTCCGCAGCGGCCACCCTGGCGGTCACATGCTAATCTGCACGGAGGGAACGCCGCAGCCCATGTGGACGTTCCCTCCTACTCTGGGGTCGCGGACGGACTCAAGTCCGTCCGCGATCCTAATCGACCCCTTAGATATGTTGGTATGATGACCCGGAAGGTCAAGTTACGAATTTCAGAGCACAAGAGTACCATGCGGTGTAAAAAACAAGCTGCACGCTTGACCAGTCATTTTCTAGAGGCCAAACATAGTCCGACTGATTTCCAATGGACAGTCTTGGAGCAACCATTTATCCCAGACCACGTGACTGATATTTCAAAATATCTACTGATAAAAGAGCAAAAGTGGGTGTTCAGATTGGGTTGCAATAAGACTGCCTTGAAGGATGAAATTCTGTGGACAACACTGTGATCACGTGATAGATGGACTTTATATCCATTATGACTAAACGAGTATCTATAGTGTCATAGGGATTCACCTACATTCTACATATGGTCTATTTTGTGTTTGCACTAGTCAGTTTTTCATCTAGTCCAACTTGAATAGTGTACAGATTTTGATCGAAAAAATATTAAAAATAGTCTTACTAGTACTACGTGAGAACATATAGTTAATGTTAACATCACAGGACTTTAATATTACTTGTCGATAATGAATGATGGCCTCTTTTATCAAGGGCTTGTCAATATTCTCGACATCAAAAACGTTTTGTATAAAAAGAAACAGTCAGCGTGGGTTTTGCATAGACGGCACAATAATGAAACTACAGTGTGGAATCTTTGTTACTGAGATATGGCTTAGGTCCGTTTTTTATTCCTAAATACGTACCTAAATAGTAGATTCAATAATATTCATATGATACTCATGATTGTGCGATTGGAATACCACACATGTTTCCATTGACGTAGATCGTATGTGCAAAACATTTAAACTTTAAAACATCAAACCCAGGATGATTTTTAAGAAATGGTCAGTTCAAATAAATTGTTACGCAGTTTAAAGGTTCCGATGCTGTAACTATTTAAAATATATTTAAAATATATCAGAAATACCGAACACAACGACAACAGACTACATTTCCCAAGCTGCTAGTGCGCGTCACATGTTTTCTAGCATGTGACGCGGAACTGCATTGCCAGAGATGGCGGGGATAAAGAGAGCAGAGCAATGCCGCCTGGTACCTCCCCAAGACGGCTTGGAAGCCGGCAAGGAGTACCGACGGACAGGTGAGGGATGTGCGTGTGGACATTCTCGATCTTTTGAAGTGCTCGGCAAACATAACCGCGATGGCTCCGCAGGGGCGAGCGGCGCGAGACGTCTCCCCCTGCGGATTTCGCGCATAATGGTAGGGTCCAGGAGCGCACGTTAGAGGGAGCGTCAGGGAAGTTAGCATTGCGTAGCTTGCTGAGGAGATTAGGCGCAGGGAGTTTAGAGAGGGCGTTTAGCTTTTCTCAGCGGAATCAGGCAATTTTATTGTTTGGTGGCTATAATAGCGGAGGATAGTTAGTTAGTTTACGTGTATTGTGGAGATGGAAATGAGTGCCCAGCTGATAGCAGCGCTGAGAGTGATACAGCAGGAGGGCAGGGAAGACATGCTGACACAGGCAGCGCTCGATTAAATGATGCCTCCAAAACGCCCACCACGGAGACAAGCGGTGAAAGGAGTGAGGTACGCTATTGAAGCCTGTCAACCGGTTTCTGTCAAGAAACAAAAAGGGCGTGCTCGCTCTTTGAGTGCTGGGGCGGAGGCGGCTTTGCGTCCTGGCGAGAGGAGCCAGATGGTGACAGCAAGAAGAGCGTCGTCCCTCACACGCCAGAAGACAGTGAGTGCCTTAGATAAGGGAAAAAACGGACCTGAGGCGAATATGCTAGTGGCAGGACCCCCTTTGAGAGCTGCTACCAGTAGCGCGCAGGTTTCCCTGAAGAGAAAAGGGAAAGAAAAGTCAGTAAAGAAGGTAGCCCTTACACAGGATAGTTTGGGGGTGCAGTGGTTGACATTATCTCCTCACCCCTAGAATTGTATTCCTGTCAGTGAAGCAACGGGGTTTGATAATGGACAGAATAACGCAAGTCAGAGGTTCATTATGAGAGGGGGGTCGGGGTCGTTGGTGGCATATTCCAGTGACAGTGAGGAGGACGAAGTGGTTTATGATCCACAACCCCCGCAGGCCCCCCATAGTCAAAAGACTCAGATACAACTGCCTGAGAATACTTCGAAGTTTCCCATGGATGTAGTAGTAGGTCCTCCAGTGTTTAAACATGACGCAACGTTGCAAGGGACACAGGAGGTCAGTGAGTCTGAGGTGGAGGAGGAGAGTTCTGTGGGTTCGGACACGGATGAGGACTTCGGACAAGAGCAAGGACAGGAAACATGGCGGGCAGAACAGGAAGGCAGGCGGTGGGACACTCAATATATCTTTCCGCGTGCCCGCCCTTCGCCGTATGATGCACCACACAAGAGGAGTGGACAAGTTGGAAGTGGGGACAGTCAGTCGCATTGGGTCGAGCGCCCCATGTGCACTGAAATTACAGCTAGAGTTCAGGCTCCCATGGAGGTTGTTCATACATCACGAGTACCACGCGACATGGTTGAGGCGCAGATGGTTGGTGTCAGGAATGCGCCATCTGTTCAGGCGGCTGCCCCTACCGTGTCACGGTATACTGCGGAGCTTGGTAAAGTATGCGCCAGCGAATCTAGAGCGGATTTTTCTGCGAGCAGACAGGTCTCTGGAGCGGAGAGCTGATTTGTTTTGGTCGAATTTTGACGGGGGAGTGGGGGATGGAGCTTGCCCAGGTTCTAGTGGTGGGTGTCAGGTGAGGGGTGAGTCTTGTCAATCAGCAGAGGGTCAGGTGGGAAGCGCAAAGAAGGGCAGAAAGAGTATACATTCCAAACAGAATGTAAGGAGTATGGTGGGTAAAGACGTCAGGGTTGGGGGGGGCAACAAATTCTTCTTTGTTGTTTCAGAAGTCAAGTGCGGATTTTTCTGTGGCGAATGTAGCCCCACGAGACTATCAAGAGCGGATGTCTCCGACTGAATTGCAGCAGCGGGCAGGACAGCTACCATGCGGTAAGCATCAGTGGTGGACAGTGTGGGAGGAGGGTAGAGATGACGGGGGGATGGTCCGAGAGTTACCTGTGGTGCAAGTTGTTGGGGGAGGGGAAGGTGGGAGGAAGGTTAGGCCAGGTGATTTGGCATTAAATGCAGGAGTATTACCTCAAGAATTGCCTGTTATAACTGGAGGAAGGGCTTGAGAGGCAGCAGCAGAACAGGTTATTAATGTTAGGCAGCGGCTTCCTTATATGGGTGTGGCGATGCCGCTGGGGTCCCATTTATCAGAAAAAACTAAGCAGCGGATATGGAATCACGAGTTTGTGGACATATTCAAATTGCTGCATCGAGATTTACAGGCCAAAGAGGGTTCTAAAGAGGAGGAATGGGAGTTAGCGCGACGTCCCAGGGTGCCTTGAGAACTGGACCTCCGCATTCTTGATCTACGCGAGCATCTATTGCGAACGGTACCCCGAAAGGTCCGTCGCTCTTTACAAATACATGGACATAGTAAGGAAGGCTCAGTTACACTTTGGGGGATACTCCTGGCTTAACTACGATGAGGAGTTTCGAGCCCGTATTAGTATTTGCGTAGAGAAGCCTTGGGGTGACGTAGACTCGGAGCTTTGGCTTCAATGGATGTCCACATCACATCCATCGGCTACGACACACACTGCAAGTGGCTTGCCAGTTCCCTACCGGCCCTTTCTATGGCGCCCCGCTCAATCTGGAGCGGGTACATGGGGAAGAGGTGTTTCATCAGGTACAGGAGCCTGTTGGAATTATAACAGAGGAATGTGTAACAGACCATTGTGCCGTTTTAAACACGACTGTTCCCATTGCGGGGGGCGTCATCCGCTCACGCACTGTAATGCCCCAGCGGGAGGTTTCAGTGGGAATAGAGGCAGTGACCAACAGCGGTTTCCAGAGCAGAGTGGTTGGGCAGCGAGAGGTAGAGGCGCCCCTTTTCCTCCTTTCCCAAAAGGCGCCTACTCCCATTAGATTGAATAGCTTAGTGCCTTGGTTGAATAGATATCACGATACTGAGGCAGCATCCCGTTTGTTCTGGGGGTTTCGGGATGGGTTCAAATTAGGGTATCAAGGGCCTAGAAAACAGAGGTGGGCTGACAATCTGCGTTCGGCTAAAGAGATGCCGGAGGTAGTAAGTAAAAAACTGAACACGGAAATTGGAGCAGGTAGAATAGCGGGCCCTTTCAGGGATTGCCCTTTGCCGAACTTGATCGTGTCCCCTATTGGGGTCATTCCCAAGAAAACTGCTGGTGAATATCGTATGATTCAGCATCTATCCTGGCCAGAAGGGGGATCTATAAATGATTTTATATCTGAATTGGACACTTCAGTATCTTACACAACGGTGGATGAGGCAATGGAACTAGTGACAAAGATGGGACAAGGAGCCGAAATGGCGAAATGTGATATTCAGTCCGCTTTTAGGTTAATGCCAATTCACCCTTCTGACTTTGATTTATTGGGGATGTTTTTCCAAGGACACTATTTTGTAGACAGGGTATTGCCAATGGGCTGTGCGGCCTCTTGTGCGCTTTTTGAACTGTTCAGCACTTTCATACAATGGATTTTCTCTCAGACGTGTACAAAGGGTGTCTGCTGTCATTACTTGGATGATTTCCTTTTCATAGGAAAGGCAAACACGGGACACTGTAAAGAAGCGCTTACGCGTTTCCAGACACTTGCTGAGGCTCTGGGGGTCCCTTTAGCACCAGACAAGACCGAAGGCCCGGTCACAGTAATAACTTTTTTGGGCATTGAACTAGACACCACGCTTATGACAGCACGCCTTCCTCAAAATAAGATTCACGAGATTAAGGCTTTTATCCTCACAGTTTTAAGCACAACTAAGATTGAGGTGAGACAGGTGCAGCGCTTGTTGGGTTATTTAAACTTCGCTTGTCGAGTGGTTAGGGCGGGGAGGACGTTTTGTAGACGTCTAGGCATGGCTTTATCTGGTGCATATCTCCCACACCACAGAGTTCGTGTGACAAAAAACATCAAAGAAGATTTACGAGTGTGGTTGTGTTTTCTGGACAAGTTTAATGGCATTCCTTTACAATTTGTGCATGACAATTTTGTGTGGCAAGTTCAAATCTATTCTGACGCGGCGGGGTCCATTGGCTTTGGTATCTTCTGGGAAGGGCGGTGGTGCGCAGAGGGTTGGCCAGAACATTGGAAGAACCATGGAAGAAGCATCGCCTTTTTAGAGCTTTTTCCGCTGATTGTCGCATTACTAGTGTGGGGCCAAGAATTTCAAAACAGGTCGGTGTTATTTCATGTTGATAACATGACAGTTGTGAACCTGATTAACAACCAGAAAGCGAAAGATGTTAGAGTTTGACAGTTATTGAGAATGTTTATGCTGTTAAGTTTACGATTCAACATGATGTTCAAAGCTCGACATGTCCCCGGGGTTAATAATTGCATTGCTGATGCTCTTTCCCGATTTCAGTGGCAGAAGTTTCGCGAATTGGCGCCAGGGGCGGATCTCTACAAAACAGAAGTGCCACACAACCTTTGGGCCCTAGGGGAGTGAGGATCGTTCAGCTAGTCGAGCAGTCCATTGCCCTTTCAACTAGAAGAAGTTATGTGCAAGCATGGCAGGAGTTTTTACATTACAAACAGAGTTTGGGAGGAGCTGAGTCAATGGGGACAGTTGCAGGTGGTATTTACGATTTCGTGCTGACTTTAATAGACAAAGGTTTGTCGCACACTACAATTGCAGGTAAATTGTCTGGATTATCCTTTTATGGTCAATTGTTGTGGGGTTTTGACCCGGTGGATGATCAGCTGGTAAAGAAAATGTTGAGGGGTTTACAAAGGGGGTCAATTGGTTTACTGCGGCCAAGAGCTCCCATTACGTTTGAGTTGTTGCAGAAGTTGTTAGGACAATTAGGTTTGTTTTGTTATGATCTTTGGGAGATAGGGCGTTTTAGGTTAGCTATGATTTGGATGTTTTTTGGGGCTTTTAGGGTTTCTGAGGTTTTGGGAGTTGGAAGGGATAGAGGTCTGTCCAGTGCAGAGATTGCCTTAAGAGAAAATAGGCTGGGGATATGGGTGAGGAAGTCGAAAACAGATCAACTAGGCCGAGGCGCGTGGGTTTTTCTAAATAGTAGTGGGGAGGCTGATTGTTGCCCGGTGCAGGAGTGGGTTCGTTTTGTTGCTAGGGAACAGATGACAACAGGCCACATTTTCATTCATAAAACTGGTGAGAAAATTACAAGTTCCCAATTTTTAGCAGTTTTGAGAAGGGCTCTGACATGCTTGGGGGAAAGTCCAAAATCATTTGCCACACACTCTTTTCGTATAGGGGCAGCTACAGAGGCGGGAAGATTGGGCTTGGGTGTGGACGTGCTTAAACGCATTGGTAGGTGGAAGTCTAACAGTTACAAACGTTATGTGCGAAAATAAGCTTGTTGTTTGAGTATTTGGATGGGGGCGTGTGGTCTAATTTTTCTTTCATTTCAGGTACTGTGCGGGGTGCAAATTCGAAGTTTAAACGTCAGACCTGGATAGTAGGCCATTCGTTCGTAAAGTGGGCAGCCCTATTCGCAGAAGAGCAGATTTATGGACGATCACTGGGTATTCCTAGTGCGCAGCATGAAGTAGTCTGGAAGGGTAAAGGAGGCATGCAGTGGGACGATTTAATTCCAACATTAACGCAAATGTTTCACATGCCAGGTTGTCTGGACCACCTTATCTTACATGTAGGTGAGAATGATTTAGTTAGAATGTCAGGACTAGCGCTCATCAAACGCATGCAACTTGATTTGACGATGCTAAGGATGAATTGGTCGACCACTCATTTGTTTTGGACTGAGTTCATATACAGACAATCTTGGCGACAGGCCAGGTCACATGCAGCAGTGGAGAAGGCCAGGCGGAAACTAAATAAAGCGATGAGGGTATTTTGTAAAGTGATGAAGATTGGGGTTTTACAGCATGACAACATCTCGAGTAGCGAGAGTCATCTTTTTCGGGATGACGGAGTCCACTTGTCTCAGTTAGGCATGGCCTACTATTTAGTTGAAATCAGAGACATGCTAGCGCAAGAGCTACAAGTGAATCTTTGGTGCAGTTCAAAATTATAAAAGAGGTCTGTTTTCTTGGGGTGGGGCCAGGAAAACTCTTCGGTTTTCCTGGGTGGCGTAAAAGCCCCAGGGAGGAGGAGTCTAGAGCGGGCTCCTCCAGTTATTAGTTAGATAGGGGGAATTATACAGAACAATGGAGGGGAAAAAATGGAAAAAATGTTGGGGAAGTTATGATGAGTTCAATACAAGAAAAGAGATTATTGGATGGTTTCGGTATATAAAGTCTAAATTTATAATGAAAGGAAATAAATAAATAAAGAAATGGTTTAGGTTCAAATGCCAAATTTACATGTTTGATGATCTGTTGGGAAATTCATGAAGTACATATCCTGAATAAAGTGGCCTTTTCTGCTATGAGAAAGCGAGTGGTCTCAATTTGTGGGCGATGGCTCCGCAGGGGCGAGCGGCGCGAGATGTCTCCCCCTGCGGATTTCGCGCATAATGGTAGGGTCCAGGAGCAAGCATTAGAGGGAGCGTCAGGGAAGTTAGCATTGCGTAGCTTGCTGAGGAGATTAGGCGCAGGGAGTTTAGAGAGGGCGTTTAGCTTTTCTCAGCGGAATCCCACCCACCCTCCCAAAAAAAAAAAAAAAAAAAAAAAAACAAGGGAAGGAGACACATAGGATATACTCTTGGAAGAAGAACGAAACTTTATAGGTTTTGCGTATGGTATGTATATATATGCATTGGTATTAGCTTAGTTTACGAGCATATATTGGACTATTTGCATATATATATATATATTTGTATAGGTTTTTGCCACTTCAGGATGCGTTTCCCATTACAGATGGCTTGAGGCGTAAAAGCCCCAGGGAGGAGGAGTCTAGAGCGGGCTCCTCCAGTTATTAGTTAGATAGGGGGAATTATACAGAACAATGGAGGGGAAAAAATGGAAAAAATGTTGGGGAAGTTATGATGAGTTCAATACAAGAAAAGAGATTATTGGATGGTTTCGGTATATAAAGTCTAAATTTATAATGAAAGGAAATAAATAAATAAAGAAATGGTTTAGGTTCAAATGCCAAATTTACATGTTTGATGATCTGTTGGGAAATTTATGAATTACATATCCTGAATAAAGTGGCCTTTTCTGCTATGAGAAAGCGAGTGGTCTCAATTTGTGGGCGAAGGGATAGTGGTGCTCTGTGCGTGCAAACTGTGGCTGTGTGTAGCAGTTTTGTATGACATAGCGAACCTTTTCAAAGCCAGTGCCGCATTTAAAACTCGCGGTGCCATGCAGCGTCCATTACGAGGGACCGTCATTTTAGATCTTCATTTGTTTGTAAGATATTTTGCGTGGCTTATAAAGGCGCGTAGCTACATTCTAATAGCCACAGCATTTAGTTATACACAACGAAGAAAAGTAGCTGCTCAGGCCATTTAGAACTAAGAGTTTCCAAGAGAAAAGTGCACCTGACTGTTTATAAAACTGAAGTGGTTTTGTGGCTCATTATGCTTGGTTCTCAGGCTTGATACGTTACTTAGTCACATAAGATGGTACAACTATATTAGAGAGGATGTGGTGATATAATCTGACCACAATGCTGACCCCTTAGAATACATGACACGGGATTTTTTGAGAATTGTATATCTGGATTTGCACAGGTTTATCAGAGACAGCAGGACATTCCATTTGGTCTTATGTTTTGTTCTCTCTGATTTTTATAGAGCGGTGCTTCCTCTCCCTGAGCCGCAGCCAGGTGAATTGAGGCCTGATCCTCCTGCAAAATAGGTAAGCGGGAATGCCAATGCATTTATGTAAAGAACATTACATGATGGATTTACTAACAAAACGTACGCAGACACGTATATGCAGGGCATTATAGCCTGATTAGGATGTTTATTTAAAGAGACACCTGTTATATTGTTTCTACCTCTTCGACAGACTACCTAAAAATCGCTAACAAGAAATTATGTATCTATTCCAGTGGCTTATTAACCCACATGCAGAAGGATACCAATATACACCTTGGAGTTCAGGTGATATTTTATCATTTTAATCACATTTTTATGTTTGTCACATATTGCAGTAGCAATTATATTTGTAAGGTCCTGAGGAATGCAAGGACAAAGGTGTCCGTTGATATTGCTGAAACATGTCGACCTAAGAATACTAACTTTGGCAGGTATTTGTTAGAGCTGCCTCATTTTGCTCTGTTTTTAACCTTGGGCATTTGAGTGAAAATAATAAAACATAATGTCTCTCTCATCTACCCAATTTTAAATCACTTTTTTCTACACTTTTTTCATGCACTACAATTTTTTCTTTCCCATCACTCTTCACTACCAGCCAACATCTAGAAGATCATCCAGTGTTACATAATTTGATGTAGGACACTGTCATCAGGTCCACAGTCTCATCATTTATGTCACACGATGGTAATAACATAAGGAGTCCCAGATGATGACCAGGGCAGTATTGAGTGGTGACTGATGGGTTTTCCTAAACTTCAGGATGATGTTGTGTTCATATATACACACAGAATTTCTTTGCTTGTTCCGTTTTTTTAGGATTATATTGTCATAGAGGTAGTGTCTCTTTTCCTACTGTTAGACTCGACGACATTTCTTTTGTATTCAAGTCAAGTAATTGGGGGCTGTGTCCACGCTAGGTCTTAAAATATTCCCTAGGACCCCTATCTATCATATTGGTTTCTTTGAAAATGTATCCCAGCCACAATGAGTACGGTACAAAGCCGGTGCAAGTGCCTTAGTCCAATCTTCTGCAAAATGCAGAGCCAGTTAATTCGGGACTGTGTGCGCGAAACTGGGGAGGATGACCTCTTCCCCTTGTGGAGCTGCTAAGACAAAAGGAGGGGGCCAGTCGACCTCCACCAACAAAATGTCATATGTAATAGTTTGATTTAAAAAAAAAAAACCTTTTATGGTACGATGTATGTCACCTTCAATCAAAAGGTCAATTTCATAAAGCCTATCGGGGGAGCCACTCTAGTGTCAGCTGTCTCGACTACAACAAAGGTGTCGGTCGCGGTCACTTTCAGTAGTGGATGCAGCGCCTCTCGCACAATGGTAATTTCCTCTCCGCTGTCCAGTAGCGTCAGTGCCCATTCATATTCCGGTAAGAATGAAAAAAATGGTCCTAGACCTATACTTTGTATTCAAACAGATGAATCAATTAATATTTTTCTCATAGGAATTAATCCTTAGCAAGATACATAAAGAAAAGGAAAAGCCCAATGCGTCTGTCTATGCACACAAATAACATATACCCATCAATCGTTCAAACACATAATGTTCACTTATGAACATATTAATTTATTTTGATATTTACAAATTCATAAAAACTTTGTACAAGAATCGAAGAAGGAAATACTGCCAGGTGCAGTATAGAGTGCAGAAAAAAGTGCTTGTGTAAAGGGATAGTTGTAAAAGAATTCAAATAGCAAAGATAAGGTACAATTCCTTATAAACGAAACCTGACCCACAAACTTAATCACAACACATTATTATTCAGATAGCACGATGGGGGGAGGGAAAGGGAAACGGGATATAAAAATGGATTCAGGCTTCACAAAAGAGGGGGTTGTCGACGTTTTGACCCTGACGCATTGGTGGGAGGATTAACACCTCAGCTACGGGTCTTCATCAGGACAAGGAATGGGCAAGGGAACCTAATTTGAGGGAAGGCAGCGCCTCACGTAGGTGAGCTACCAGTAAATGATGTACTCCACCAACAAAATGAATGTCAAAATATTAGATAGCCTCGGTCTATCAATGATGAGGTGCATCCAACAAAGGAACTTAATTCCACACACGGGTCAGTGTATTTATACAGAGAAGACCCAAAGGCGATAAATGTCAGGAAAGATGGAGGGGTTTCCTGGTCGGTTCTGCCTGGATTCTTCAAAAAACGGCTCAAGTCTCCATATAGCTCCTAGCGTTCCTCACAAAAAACGGGACAGCTAACAATTGCGCGGTTCATCCAACACAGGAATTTAATTCCACACACGGGTCAGTGTTATTAAACAGAGAAAAAACCCGAAGGCGATAAGTGCCAGAAATGGTGGATGTGGTTCCCAGTCGATTCTCGAATCTTCAAATAACTGGCTAAAGTCTCCTTATGACTCCTAGCGCTCCTCACACATAAGAGGGGCAGCAGATTCCGGAGCTGCGTTCTCACTATCTGTAGCATATCTCGATGTTGAGGCAGCAACTTTCTTCTTCTGAAACTCAGGTCTTTGACGTGGCGAGTCGTCCTGCTTGCCTTTTCCGTTGGCCTTACGAGGCTGCTCACGGCTTTGGTGTGTACTCAGTCCTCTGCCACCGCCTCCTCCACCGGTTGGTGAGACCGATGTTTCCTGCAAAGAGCGAGGAGAACGTTGATCAGAAACCTGAAATCTATCATATGACTTAATCGTAGTGCGGTCGCGCAACTCATATGTACGCTTAGTAGGTACAGACACTGGTGAAGCAGGACAGGACCCCTGTTTCTGTTGCTGCTTCCCTTGTTTCTTATTCTTACTCCAAGTTTGTTTCGGAACTTTCTGGCGATCATCTTTATCAGAAGACGCTGACTGAGTTTGCTGCTGTGTTAGTTTTTTAGCAAAAGGCTTAACACCCAAACTATTATGGCCAATGGTCTTATAGGCCTCCGTAATATTTCTCGGTAACTGACGGGGTTTCTCTGCCTTGGGACCATCGCGCAAAGCATTGGATACCTGGAAACTCACCGCATCTCCCTTAACATTAGCAAGGACGAGATCGCAAACCATATCAAACGCTCCTAAGCGATGCATTCCCAATTCAACAGCCGCCTCCGGCCCGTGTTCATCTTGAACGCGTTTAATGACGGAGGGTAGGACTGCTATAGACGGTGTGCCGAAGCACCTCATATAGACAGCTGCAAAAATCACACCCCATGTGGTACAGTCATTTACGTCTGGCACTAAGTCTTTCTGCAAACTTATGGTAAGAATCCTGTGTTTCTCCACAAGAGTGGTATTAGGAAAGACAGCATCCAGTTGGTCAAATATCTCGGCAAGCCAGAAAGGCATCTCATCCTTATCTTGGGGATGCTTGCCCATGACCGCATGAACCATAACGGGACTAAGCTTCAGCCCATTCGGCCCAACTGGATGCGCCGCACCTCCAGGGGCCCCACCCGGGAGGGTGCGGGAAGCATAATTAACCAGACCCCTAATTACTGCCACCGCAGAGGCATAAAGGGGCCTCAATTCAACAGCTGTACACCGTGCTACATTAGGATGCGGAGTGTATCCAGCTAGCACAGGCCACGTAGCTCCTGGAATCGACAACGGTCCCATTCTGACCGCTCTAAGAGTGTGGGGGAGGGCACCAGTAAACCAAATGGCGTGCTGCCAAGCAGAAATCGGAATTTCGTGTGTTCTATAAGGAGTGTACTCCGCAGGCACGGCAGTGTATGTGTAAGAATGAAACACTTGAGTATTAGCATCGAACGCAGGAAACGTAACCCATGAGTAAAATAGTTCAAACGGGCGTGCTGCGTCAGCAGATACAACAAAAACCACTGCCTTGCCTGCTAAGGTGATGTTGCAATCCTGCAAATGATTGCGCACACCCAAGCGACTGTGTACCGAGATTTCAATGGCCATAACGACACAGAAAGAAAGCAATACAATGTCAGGAAACGACGCACAACTGAGCAGTAATTCAATCAGAAACCTTTTTAAGTTATCAAGCTTGAAAAGACCTATTTAACAACAGGTAGGTTTATCCCTACACCACTGTCATCTGGAAACAATAGTGAGGGGGTCGTGGACTGATATAAGCGCTATTCGAGAGTCTCCAAGTAAGACCACAATGTTAGGTGTGCCATGTTGCAAGGATCCTGCTCATACACAGAACTGTGCACAGAGACCTAGGACATCAGTAATTTGTGGTGTACCAGAAACTCACCTCAGTACCAAAAAACCCCCAACCAGCTAGCATCAGTGTCACGTTAGCTCTTCGTCCTATAGCAAAAGAACCAATAATTAGACAATCTAGAACATCCGACTTAGGATAAACTCAGGAATGGTGGGAAGTGAGAACACTCTTTCGTTACACTCTCAACCAGTCCACAACTGGAGTAAATAAGAGACACCTGTAAGGTTAAAATATTTATTTTAACGATGTGCTCTTAGGTGCAGTATCTTTGCCAACATAAGCAGACATATGATTAGAAATAATATGGTCAGCATTGTTACAATTCCATAAAACACAAAGGGAGAAATCATATTACAATGATGGTGAAAACAGGTAGTATAGTGCCTAGTTATAACACCCTCCCTATCTAGGAACTATGGTTATAAACTATAGAAGGTCTTGAAGGGTTGTTTGGGGGACCCCATTACCTCTCAACTCAGCAAGAGTGAATCACTTCGGGATCAATCAAAATGGTCTCTGAATCCCTGGAAACAGAAAATCTTCCACGTGTCTCAAATCATGGCTTCAGTGTAATAATAAAGGCGCCAGGATCTCGGCGGGCCTGCAGCTGCCATTTGTTGTGTCTAAGACCGTTAGCCGATCAGTACGAACAACAGTTTCTATATTATGATAACCTTGACGGCTTCAGCACTCACTGTGCAGACTAGGGTCATGATGTAAGTCTAGGGATGTCGAAAACAAGCTATGTAAAGCATTTCATGCAGCCTAACTTACAACAACAATTATATGTAGTGTTGTGTGCAAAAGCGGCAAAAAGTTAAAATGGTGTTTAAACTTCTAATAAGCTCATGCTAACATAACAGGAAACACAAACTAGGCTCAGGCCTCACTACAACATGATTAAAAAAGGCTTAGAAATTCATTAAAAAAACAATGGTTACAAGGCTGTTTAATTAGGTGCAGATTTAACACACACAAAACAATAGAAATTCAGCAGTTAATTCACATTATCTCAAGTATCTTCAACTTGTGCCTTAAGGTAACTATAAATCGGGCCTTGACATGCACTGCTAATTACACCACATATTACATCCTTCATAATATCTTCTATGACATCATTGATAATAACAGTGAAACATTTGCTAGAAAATGATTGATGAGAAACTGCTCATAGATGGTACACAAGTTATAGTTACCGTAGGGCATGATTTATTGCTACTTAAGATAACTATAACTGCTGAACTTCTATGTTTTTTTTGTGTAAAATCTGAACCTAATTATAATGGCCTAGTAACCTTTAGTTTTTTTGTGAATTTCTATGCTTTCTTTTATTCTATTACCTAACTATAGCATCCACGTAACTTTTTTTCCCCAGTGCACACATATATATATATATATATATATATATATATATATATATATATATATCCAAACACTAGAGTTGCCCCCTTGAATGAAGCCGCACAGCCACAGGTAAGTTTCAGCAATTTATTGGAGGTGAAATCAGCAGCCTGCTAATCCCAAACGGTGCCTTCTAAAGTATGCGCCCAACGCGTTTCGTGCTCCCCGAGCACTTGGTCACGGGCATGCAGTTCAAGAGTCTATTGCCAGCACCTGTATTTCAATGACGTTCGCCCCAGAGGGCGTGGCGGCAGGCACTGCCTGCTGGTACTTGAAGTGCGTGGCTTATCTTCCTCAAGTGAGAGTCTCATGAAGTGCAACAATGAAGAAACATTAAAACCCCAGTGGGTTGAAAAACACAGTCCTGAGCCTTGCGGGCTGTTCAGTGTCATTCACGTCCATGCTCCTCTGGCTCCCAAAATGCCGTCGTTTTTAGGCGTCAGCTGAGATACGCTACGCGGCGGGGCTCCATTCGCGACCGGACACAGCCGCTATTAATCCAAACACTAGAGTTGCCCCCTTGAATGAAGCCGCACAGCCACAGGTAAGTTTCAGCAATTTATTGGAGGTGAAATCAGCAGCCTGCTAATCCCAAACGGTGCCTTCTAAAGTATGCGCCCAACGCGTTTCGTGCTCCCCGAGCACTTGGTCACGGGCATGCAGTTCAAGAGTCTATTGCCAGCACCTGTATTTCAATGACGTTCGCCCCAGAGGGCGTGGCGGCAGGCACTGCCTGCTGGTACTTGAAGTGCGTGGCTTATCTTCCTCAAGTGAGAGTCTCATGAAGTGCAACAATGAAGAAACATTAAAACCCCAGTGGGTTGAAAAACACAGTCCTGAGCCTTGCGGGCTGTTCAGTGTCATTCACGTCCATGCTCCTCTGGCTCCCAAAATGCCGTCGTTTTTAGGCGTCAGCTGAGATACGCTACGCGGCGGGGCTCCATTCGCGACCGGACACAGCCGCTATTAATCCAAACACTAGAGTTGCCCCCTTGAATGAAGCCGCACAGCCACAGGTAAGTTTCAGCAATTTATTGGAGGTGAAATCAGCAGCCTGCTAATCCCAAACGGTGCCTTCTAAAGTATGCGCCCAACGCGTTTCGTGCTCCCCGAGCACTTGGTCACGGGCATGCAGTTCAAGAGTCTATTGCCAGCACCTGTATTTCAATGACGTTCGCCCCAGAGGGCGTGGCGGCAGGCACTGCCTGCTGGTACTTGAAGTGCGTGGCTTATCTTCCTCAAGTGAGAGTCTCATGAAGTGCAACAATGAAGAAACATTAAAACCCCAGTGGGTTGAAAAACACAGTCCTGAGCCTTGCGGGCTGTTCAGTGTCATTCACGTCCATGCTCCTCTGGCTCCCAAAATGCCGTCGTTTTTAGGCGTCAGCTGAGATCCGCTACGCGGCGGGGCTCCATTCGCGACCGGACACAGCCGCTATTAATCCAAACACTAGAGTTGCCCCCTTGAATGAAGCCGCACAGCCACAGGTAAGTTTCAGCAATTTATTGGAGGTGAAATCAGCAGCCTGCTAATCCCAAACGGTGCCTTCTAAAGTATGCGCCCAACGCGTTTCGTGCTCCCCGAGCACTTGGTCACGGGCATGCAGTTCAAGAGTCTATTGCCAGCACCTGTATTTCAATGACGTTCGCCCCAGAGGGCGTGGCGGCAGGCACTGCCTGCTGGTACTTGAAGTGCGTGGCTTATCTTCCTCAAGTGAGAGTCTCATGAAGTGCAACAATGAAGAAACATTAAAACCCCAGTGGGTTGAAAAACACAGTCCTGAGCCTTGCGGGCTGTTCAGTGTCATTCACGTCCATGCTCCTCTGGCTCCCAAAATGCCGTCGTTTTTAGGCGTCAGCTGAGATCCGCTACGCGGCGGGGCTCCATTCGCGACCGGACACAGCCGCTATTAATCCAAACACTAGAGTTGCCCCCTTGAATGAAGCCGCACAGCCACAGGTAAGTTTCAGCAATTTATTGGAGGTGAAATCAGCAGCCTGCTAATCCCAAACGGTGCCTTCTAAAGTATGCGCCCAACGCGTTTCGTGCTCCCCGAGCACTTGGACACGGGCATGCAGTTCAAGAGTCTATTGCCAGCACCTGTATTTCAATGACGTTCGCCCCAGAGGGCGTGGCGGCAGGCACTGCCTGCTGGTACTTGAAGTGCGTGGCTTATCTTCCTCAAGTGAGAGTCTCATGAAGTGCAACAATGAAGAAACATTAAAACCCCAGTGGGTTGAAAAACACAGTCCTGAGCCTTGCGGGCTGTTCAGTGTCATTCACGTCCATGCTCCTCTGGCTCCCAAAATGCCGTCGTTTTTAGGCGTCAGCTGAGATCCGCTACGCGGCGGGGCTCCATTCGCGACCGGACACAGCCGCTATTAATCCAAACACTAGAGTTGCCCCCTTGAATGAAGCCGCACAGCCACAGGTAAGTTTCAGCAATTTATTGGAGGTGAAATCAGCAGCCTGCTAATCCCAAACGGTGCCTTCTAAAGTATGCGCCCAACGCGTTTCGTGCTCCCCGAGCACTTGGTCACGGGCATGCAGTTCAAGAGTCTATTGCCAGCACCTGTATTTCAATGACGTTCGCCCCAGAGGGCGTGGCGGCAGGCACTGCCTGCTGGTACTTGAAGTGCGTGGCTTATCTTCCTCAAGTGAGAGTCTCATGAAGTGCAACAATGAAGAAACATTAAAACCCCAGTGGGTTGAAAAACACAGTCCTGAGCCTTGCGGGCTGTTCAGTGTCATTCACGTCCATGCTCCTCTGGCTCCCAAAATGCCGTCGTTTTTAGGCGTCAGCTGAGATCCGCTACGCGGCGGGGCTCCATTCGCGACCGGACACAGCCGCTATTAATCCAAACACTAGAGTTGCCCCCTTGAATGAAGCCGCACAGCCACAGGTAAGTTTCAGCAATTTATTGGAGGTGAAATCAGCAGCCTGCTAATCCCAAACGGTGCCTTCTAAAGTATGCGCCCAACGCGTTTCGTGCTCCCCGAGCACTTGGTCACGGGCATGCAGTTCAAGAGTCTATTGCCAGCACCTGTATTTCAATGACGTTCGCCCCAGAGGGCGTGGCGGCAGGCACTGCCTGCTGGTACTTGAAGTGCGTGGCTTATCTTCCTCAAGTGAGAGTCTCATGAAGTGCAACAATGAAGAAACATTAAAACCCCAGTGGGTTTCTTCATTGTTGCACTTCATGAGACTCTCACTTGAGGAAGATAAGCCACGCACTTCAAGTACCAGCAGGCAGTGCCTGCCGCCACGCCCTCTGGGGCGAACGTCATTGAAATACAGGTGCTGGCAATAGACTCTTGAACTGCATGCCCGTGACCAAGTGCTCGGGGAGCACGAAACGCGTTGGGCGCATACTTTAGAAGGCACCGTTTGGGATTAGCAGGCTGCTGATTTCACCTCCAATAAATTGCTGAAACTTACCTGTGGCTGTGCGGCTTCATTCAAGGGGGCAACTCTAGTGTTTGGATTAATAGCGGCTGTGTCCGGTCGCGAATGGAGCCCCGCCGCGTAGCGGATCTCAGCTGACGCCTAAAAACGACGGCATTTTGGGAGCCAGAGGAGCATGGACGTGAATGACACTGAACAGCCCGCAAGGCTCAGGACTGTGTTTTTCAACCCACTGGGGTTTTAATGTTTCTTCATTGTTGCACTTCATGAGACTCTCACTTGAGGAAGATAAGCCACGCACTTCAAGTACCAGCAGGCAGTGCCTGCCGCCACGCCCTCTGGGGCGAACGTCATTGAAATACAGGTGCTGGCAATAGACTCTTGAACTGCATGCCCGTGACCAAGTGCTCGGGGAGCACGAAACGCGTTGGGCGCATACTTTAGAAGGCAACGTTTGGGATTAGCAGGCTGCTGATTTCACCTCCAATAAATTGCTGAAACTTACCTGTGGCTGTGCGGCTTCATTCAAGGGGGCAACTCTAGTGTTTGGATTAATAGCGGCTGTGTCCGGTCGCGAATGGAGCCCCGCCGCGTAGCGGATCTCAGCTGACGCCTAAAAACGACGGCATTTTGGGAGCCAGAGGAGCATGGACGTGAATGACACTGAACAGCCCGCAAGGCTCAGGACTGTGTTTTTCAACCCACTGGGGTTTTAATGTTTCTTCATTGTTGCACTTCATGAGACTCTCACTTGAGGAAGATAAGCCACGCACTTCAAGTACCAGCAGGCAGTGCCTGCCGCCACGCCCTCTGGGGCGAACGTCATTGAAATACAGGTGCTGGCAATAGACTCTTGAACTGCATGCCCGTGACCAAGTGCTCGGGGAGCACGAAACGCGTTGGGCGCATACTTTAGAAGGCACCGTTTGGGATTAGCAGGCTGCTGATTTCACCTCCAATAAATTGCTGAAACTTACCTGTGGCTGTGCGGCTTCATTCAAGGGGGCAACTCTAGTGTTTGGATTAATAGCGGCTGTGTCCGGTCGCGAATGGAGCCCCGCCGCGTAGCGGATCTCAGCTGACGCCTAAAAACGACGGCATTTTGGGAGCCAGAGGAGCATGGACGTGAATGACACTGAACAGCCCGCAAGGCTCAGGACTGTGTTTTTCAACCCACTGGGGTTTTAATGTTTCTTCATTGTTGCACTTCATGAGACTCTCACTTGAGGAAGATAAGCCACGCACTTCAAGTACCAGCAGGCAGTGCCTGCCGCCACGCCCTCTGGGGCGAACGTCATTGAAATACAGGTGCTGGCAATAGACTCTTGAACTGCATGCCCGTGACCAAGTGCTCGGGGAGCACGAAACGCGTTGGGCGCATACTTTAGAAGGCACCGTTTGGGATTAGCAGGCTGCTGATTTCACCTCCAATAAATTGCTGAAACTTACCTGTGGCTGTGCGGCTTCATTCAAGGGGGCAACTCTAGTGTTTGGATATATATATATATATATATATATATATATATATATTACCTACTGGCGGTCGCCAGTAGGTATATAGAGTTAGGATTTTTTCTCTATGGGATTTTTGAAAATTCGATGTCTAATAACTTTGGCGTTTGTGGACGGAATTGGCTGAAATTTTCAGGAAAATGGAACATTTTGTTTCTGAGCAGCCCCTGAAAATTTGGGGGGGGTTCGTCAAGGGGGGGCCGAGAAAAAAGGGGGGTCCCAAAACGCGTTTTTCCCATGTTAATTTCCATAGGGCGGTTGGACTCACTTTTAGCTCGAACGGCTGAATGGATTTGCACGAAACTTGGCAAAATTGTAGGGACTGGTAGCCCGATGTGCCTTTGCTAGGTCTCAATATATGTGCTCCAGTGGATTTTGAGAAATGAACGTTCAAAAAAAGATATATATCTGTGACAGCGCTCCGGGCAGCGCTCCGCTTCGCGTACTTTTCGCGTTACGGAGCTTTGCGAAGCGAAGCTGATTGGTTCTCCGGCGTCTGTAAACATTCCAAACAGTCCGTAGCGGCCGCCATCTTGTCTCTCGGTAGGATCGAGAGACAAGAGGAGGCCAAAGCGAAGGGGCAAATGACCATAAGGGGGCATAGTAGATCCTCCCTGACCCCCTAGGTTTGATGTGGAGGTTTTAAAAGGGCCCCGCGGGGCAAAAAAAAATCAAAAGAAAAAAAATCGAACGGGTGAATGGATTTGCATGAAACTTGGCAAAATTGTAGGGACCGGTAGCCCGATGTGCCTTTGCTGGGTCTCAATATATGTGCTGCAGTGGATTTTGAGAATTTAACGTTCAAAAAAAGATATATATCTGTGACAGCGTCCCGGGTAGCGCTCCGTTTCGCGTACTTTTCGCGTTACGGAGCTTTGCGAAGCGAAGCTGATTGGCTCTCCGGTGTCTGTAAACATTCCAAACAGTACGGAGCGGCCGCCATCTTGTCTCTCGGTAGGATCGAGAGACAAGAGGAGGCCAAAGCGAAGGGGCAAATGACCATAAGGGGGCATAGTAGATCCTCCCTGACCCCATAGGTTTGATGTGGAGGCTTTAAAAGGGCGTTTTTTTTGGTGGGGTGTGCCCGGTTAGCGTAACGGGAAGCGGACTGGGGAGCGTACTACAAGGAAACAAGAATGATTGACTTTTAACTTATTGTATGTTTATAGACTTTTTTTTACTTTTTTTTCTGCTGAGTGACGTCTCGGCCTATCTCCACGGGATGCAGTCCCTACCATCTCGGCGTTTAAGCCCAGGGGGACTGGTAGTGTGGGAGAGATAACGTCTGTTAACGTTCGATTCGAAGGAAATCAGGAAGTGTTGAAAAACATTGTCTGCGCCATCTTGCCTTTTTTCAAATGCCACACTTTTGTCGTGCACGGCAGCCATTTTAGATGCCTTGACCAGACCCACTCTCTGCACGCTGTCGATCCTTAGCATGGCTCCCCACCCTCGCAAGCATCTCCCCCAGGCACTGGTCACCCCCGCTCTCTGTCTTGTGCCTGGGCAATAAACCTCCCCCCATCTGCGCTGCTCTTCCCTGAGAATCACACTCTGTGCCCGCCCGACACCTCCCTTTCGCCCTATTCACTACCGCACCCTCTGACACTCCTCTTCCTCTGTGTTCGATTGTCCAGGCCGGTCCCAGGCTATCAGGTAGCCCTGCAGATGTACTTTATGGCCCCAGCTGTAAAGAATCACCCCTCTTCAAAGGAGTTACAGTAGATCAAGGCCCCCACCCGATGAGATCCGTCACACCACACGCGTTCCTACTATCTGAAAACCATCCTGTATTGTGATTGGGGAGGGGACCGAGCCTGAAGCGGAAGATTCCAGGGATGCCTCTTTGTACATCAAAGTTTTTACAATTATGTGTCACATTAAAAATATATAGCACTCCAACAAAGTAGTAGGATTATAAAACTTTAATAACTTATAAATATAAACAACGCAACAAAAACAGTAAAAACATTTAAACATTTTTAGGAAAAAAGAAGGAACAATGGTCAGTAGCGGTCGGTTGTGCGAATAGTCCCAAGGCAGCACAACGTCCTGAGTTCTGGACGGCACCCAGGTGATGTTGCCTGGGTGCCGCACTGGTTTTGGGTATACTACAATGCTGCTCCGAATAACGGCGTGGGGCGTCCCGGGGGGTGGCTCGTCAGTAGCGGTCTGTTGTGCGAATAGTCCCAAGGCAGCAGAACGCGCTGAGATGTGGATGGCACCCAGGTGATGTCAAGTAAGTTGCCGCACTGGTTTTGGTATCCCACAATGCTGCTCCGAATAACGGCGTGGGGCGCCCCGGGGGGGGGCGTGAGGCGGCGTGAACGGGCCTCCCCAGGTGGAGGCTCGTCTGCTGTAGTGGGGCGCCCCTTTACCGTTTCAGTTGCCATTCCGCCCGCTTTTGGTACACTGTGTCAAAATCCGCCATTCAGCTGAGTTGCGCCCACTCTTGCGGTGCAGCGATAGGCCGCTGCCACAGGACTCTCAAAATGGCGGCAGGCTCTTTCCTTTTTGGGCCTGGTCCACTGAAATGGCCCTGGGACACCTTGGAAATCGGACGCTTGTCTGCTAGGTCTTGGACCCCATTCTCGAAAGCGTCCCCTCAGCCTTGAGGATTCTACAAAAGTCTTGGGGGCCCCCGACTCCTGCAGGCTTCCGGTGGGGAGCGGCTGCCATGATTGCTCGCGGAATGACCACGACGGAGCCACGAGATGGTGGTGCTCTCATGCTGACGCCAGCTTCAGCCTGAAACATCAAGAAACAAGGTGGGGCTTTCATCGTTTGGGAAAAAAAAAAGTTTTCATCCAATGAAAAGTGTTATTTTTAGGTCATATGATCAAGCCTTCCATCATTAGGAAACCAAAAGTAAAATGAACCAATGAAAAGTTTTATAAACAAGTCACATGACCTGTTATGCGGCATAGGGTATAAAAAGCGTAGAAAATCCGTTGGCACGTGAGGCGGCGTCAGTAGCGGACCGATGTGCGAATAGGCCGAAGGCAGCACAACGCGCCAAGATCCGGATGGCACCGAGGTGGTGTCTAGCAAGTTGCCGCACTGGTGTGGCCATCCTACAATGCTGAAAGTCGGCGTGGGGCGCCCCGTTGGCCTGTGAGTTCGCGTCAGTAGCGGACCGATGTGCGAATAGGCCGAAGGCAGCACAACGCGCCAAGATCCGGATGGCACCGAGGTGGTGTCTAGCAATTTGCCGCACTGGTGTGGCCATCCTACAATGCTGAAAGTCGGCGTGGGGCGCCCCGTTGGCCTGTGAGTTCGCGTCAGTAGCGGACCGATGTGCGAATAGGCCGAAGGCAGCACAACGCGCCAAGATCCGGATGGCACCGAGGTGGTGTCTAGCAAGTTGCCGCACTGGTGTGGCCATCCTACAATGCTGAAAGTCGGCGTGGGGCGCCCCGTTGGCCTGTGAGATGGCGTCAGTAGCGGACCGATGTGCGAATAGGCCGAAGGCAGCACAATGCGCCAAGATCCGGATGGCACCGAGGTGGTGTCTAGCAAGTTGCCGCACTGGTGTGGCTATCCTACAATGCTGCGCCGAAAGTCGGCGTGGGGCGCTCCGTTGGCCTGTGAGTTCGCGTCAGTCAGTGGGGGTTGTTTGAGGATCTGACTGCATTGGAAAGCAATGTGATGCTGTGCGTCGCCCCCAAGATGAAGGTTCCTCGGCTGCAGTGGGGCGCCCCTTGGTGTTTCACTCGCTATGCAGCTGAGTTGCGTGCGCACTTGCGGCGAATAGGCGGAAGGCAGCACAACAATATTTTCTGAATAGAAGACACCACAAGGCGCTGAGATTCGGTTGGCACCGAGGTGGTGTCTAGCAAGTTGCCGCACTGGTGTGGCCATCCTACAATCCTGCTCCGAATAACGGCGTGGGGTGCCCGAAGGGGGGGGGGAGGCGGCGTGAACGGGCCTTCCCAGGTAGAGGCTCGTCTGCTGTAGTGGGGCGCCCCTTTACCGTTTCAGTTTCCATTCAGCTGATTTTCGGCCGCTCTTGATGCTACAGCGACAGGCGGCTGCAACAGGACTCTCAAAATGGCGGCCTGTTCTTTGGATTTGGGCCTGGTCCACTAAAATGGCCCTGGGACACCTTAGAACTCGGACGCTCGAATTTTTTTTCCTTTCCTCTACATGCAAAAAAGGTAAATGCCCGGTACGTTACCTGCCTCATCTGCCACGATGTACTCTCCAGAGGAACCGAAAAAATATATAGTTATGGTAACTATACCATGCATCGTCATATGGAGAGGTGGCACCGATTAATTATAGTGCTGCACAAAAGAGAGATTTGGAGGAGAACCCCCGACCTGCCAGTACATTCACCAAAGAAGTGGCACTGACAGCATCAGAGGCAAGGGAAACGGTCCCAAATATTTAGAAGAAATTTGGAAAGATTAAAATGACATGTTTAGATTGTGGCAAATTAATTTCATGTGGACAGATGAGTGTTACTCTAATAAATACAGCATATGAACATCATCATAGTCGATGGTTGGTAGAGACATTTTGACTATATCCTGGACCTGCCCGTCCTCGCCCAAAATGGCGCCTGAATAAATGGGACTCGTAACTCCTTGTTGTGTACTGGTTGCTGAACCTTGAAATGACGAGATACGTATGCAGTTTTGAAGCACATGGCGGGCGGGGACGAGAATTGATTGAATATTTCGACATCCCTATTGATATTAAGTTCTGATGTGTTATTGATTACTGTACTATTGAAAGTTCGAATTAACGTCACCCATGGTACTTGCCCGCAAATGTATATCTAGATAATTTTATTGTAACTGGCTCTGTCGTAGTTTAATTATAAAATGTACGTCCACCGATTCCGCAACTGTTAGACACCTTAGTTCTTGCAACCTAATGGCCCGCCCGTTACGTTCCTCTACAGTGTAAATGTCTACTCATCATATATGATTACAGTTTGCTCCGTGGCCGGCCCACGTGGTTATATGTTATGTTATGTTATGTTATGTTATTTATTCTTTTGTATAGCGCAACGGTTACTCAAAAAGAGTGTCCCGGCGCTTTGGGTAAGGAGAACTAATTCGGAATAACACAACACAATAAAAGAGAGTGAACAACAAACAGATAAAAAGGGACTGCTGGGAGGACTACTGGGTAAACAACCAAGTTTTAAGACCTCTCCTAAAGTCAAGAAGAGTAGCAGCCCCCCGAAGAGGGAGTGGAAGCGAGTTCCACATCTGTGGGGCCAGCAGGCTGAAGGAACGACCGCCCAGGCGGGCTCTCTTAACTCGAGGGACCGTCGCCAAAAATAGAGATTCTGACCTCAGAGAGCGAGCCGGATGGTAAAAGGCCACTCTCTTTTGGAGATGCTTTGCTCCCACAGCGTGGAGTGCCTTGTAGGCCAAAGTCAAAGCCTTGAAGGCAATCCGTTTGCGGATGGGTAGCCAGTGCAGCGTCAACAGAAACCCCGAGACGCTAGCACGTCTGCTTAGACCAAAAATGGCCCTGGCCGCCGCATTCTGCGCAACTTGAAGCCGCTGCAGCAGGTACTCAGGTAGGCCCAGGTAAAGAATGTTGGCATAATCCAACCTGGAGCCTATCAGGGCCTGCACAGTCAGCCTCCTGTGCTCCTCCGACAAAAGAGGCAAAAACCTCCGCAGCATTTTTAATAGGCCGAAACAGGTGCCGGTCACCCCAAGGATCTGGGCTTTCATCGTCAGCCCCTTGTCCATCTTAACCCCCAAGTTCTTAGCCATAGGGGAAGAGCCGGACGGAGGGAACATATCGATGGGCCACCAGGCCTGCCAGCTAGGCTCCGTATCGCACCCGAAGAAGAGTACCTCGGACTTATCGGAATTGCACTTGAGGCTGTTCAGTTGGAACCATGTGAACACCGCCCCAAGGCAATTCCGGATACTCTCCCCGTCAAAGTCTGCCCCTCTCTCGCAAGAAAAGAGGAGCTGGGTGTCGTCGGCATACGACACGATCCGGGCACCAAATGACTCCGCCACCGCCGCCAAAGGGGTCATAAAGATATTAAAGAGGGTCGGGCTCAATATAGAGCCCTGAGGGTCCCCGACTCCCAAAGGCGGCATCACGGCGGTGTCAGGCGATGTCCAGACCGTTTGCCGGCGGCCAGCTAGAAAGGACGAAAACCAGCTGAGCACCGTCCCCCGAAGACCTATCTTATAGGCCCGTATTTGTATACTGACATTTTCACAATAAAGGTTTTTAAAAGAAAACATGGTAGTAGTATTTACATTGGTAAAGTTTTTAATAATAGTCACTGTTTTAGAATCAGTAAAAGGCAAGTGAAATAAAGCAGTCCAATTACATGAAGGGTAAAAGGTATAATACGCAGGAACGCAGTAAAGATAAATGGTCAAGGGCTGTTGTGTTTCTACTTCTGCAACATAAAGTGATCGATAAGAATCTGATATTCAGGCGTATCGGCGACTAAGACAGCAGGCCGAGCCTCTTTTGCTCAACGGCTCCGTCATGGGACGAAGAAACGCCCTTTTTCTCGAAAAAGGAATATATTTTACTTGCAGGACAGTTGTAAATTTTCCAGAAAAGTACATTAGCCTGGAACATTATAACATATGTTTAAGAAAAAATAATGTTCGAAAGTAATAAAAAGCGTAATTTTTAGGTCATATGACCAAGCCTTTCATCATTAGAATAAGAAAAGTAAAATGAACCAATGAAAAGTTTTATTAACAAGTCACATGACCTGTTATGCTTACGTTACGCGCTGCGCGCCGCGCCCCAGATCGCTTCCGGGAAGCTGCGCTTCGCGCACCGGAGCACTTCCGGATGCGCTAACGCGGCGCGTCATATGGCGCATTACGCGACAACGCAGGTCCAGAATATAGTCAAAATGTCTCCACCAACCAGCGGTCGGAACACAACCCCTTTCAGCAGGCTAAATAGTTCTGTTAAATGACAACAGAAGGGACGGGCAACAAGAACCATCAGTCAAAGAGGGGAGGGCAAGTTCTTCTCTACCGGGTCACGTTGTGGCGCTACCGGAACTGATCGAATTGGTAGTCTACAGTGTTTCTGGATGTTTCAGACTGAAGCTGGCGTTAGCATGAGAGCACCACCATTTCGTAGCTCCGTCGTGGCCATTCCACGAACAATCATGCTAGCCGCTCCCCACCAGAAGCCTGCGGGAGTCGGGGGCCCCCAAGACTTTTGTAGAATCTTCAAGGCTGAGGGGGCGCTTTCGAGAATGGAGCCCAAGCTCTAGCAGACAAGCGTCCGAGTTCCAAGGTGTTGCAGGCCCATTTTATGGGCCACGCCCAAATCTGAAGAGCCGGCCGCCATTTTGAGAGTCCTGTGGCAGCCGCCTGTCGCTGCACCGCAAGAGCGGGAGCAACTCAAGTACATGGTGAGCGAGACGCTGTAGTCAAAAGAGCAGGCGGTAAACAGCTGAATAGCGGAAGAGGCACAGTGTAGCAAAAGCGGGCGGAATGGCAACTGAAACGGTAAAGGGGCGCCCCACTACAGCGTGTCTTTAGGTGAAACGGATTGTGGGACAAGGTCAAGAATGGAAGAGTCACCAAAAGGCAAAAAGTTCCGCTTGACCCCGGGAGCCGGCCACCTATGTCGGGGGCGATCTCAGGCCACACCAGGGCAACACGACTTGCGGAGGGGGCCGGAGCCAAGCGCCCCCTCCGAGTCCGCGCCATGACACCGTCCCTCGGGGGCCTCCGTCAAGCGGTTCAGGGTGGCACCGCATCACATTGTTTTCAAATGCAGTCACGTCCTCAAACAGCCCCCACTTACATTGAGAATAGTGAAGCTGTAGCAAGTGCAAATAGGCTTCAGACAGTGTTACAAGCACAAAAACACTACGGTAGGGGGGGACCTAAGGGGAGTTTAAAGACCAAGCTCTGAGTACAATCCCCAAGAACCTATAAACAACAGAAGTACCAGAGGGTCTCAAAGAATGTGCCTAAAAGTAACAACAGGTCAACCACAACCAAGGAACCACAGTGATACGCCACAGAAGTTCTCAGCAGAGTGTGAGAAATACCCATCAGTCACCATACGGATCCGCCCTTCATCATTTGGGATTTTATCCGTACCACCCGTCTGAGAAAATCGGTGCCACACACAAAGGTCAACCCGGTGGTAAGGGGGTTCCTCAGTGGATAATGGCAATGACAGTGTGGTATGCCACTCGATGTTAATGAGCGGCCATAAACATGGGACTGGGGTGTGCAGTGTTGAAAAGAGTGAAAAAGTGAGGAAAACCAAAGAAGGAGTGCGTTAAAATTGGTTTGAAAAAAAGGCACTTGACAAAATGTATTCGGTGTGTGCCTGACATACCAATGTTAAAAATCAATGTAACCCAAGGCTGTCTAATTATGTGGACAACCTGAGGTGAGAATGGTCAACTAGTTTCTGCAATTGAGGGACTATTGTGTCTTTGCATTCATCAGGACCAACAATGGAAAATAAACTACTGCACCAAGTGAAATACGTAAAGTGAAGGGAAGCACCGGGAAAACAAAAAAGTGAACATTGTCACCTGAATGCTCCGGGTGCCCTTACAGATCGAGCATGAAACTCATGCACTCTGATAATTCAAAGTTTTGAGGAGTGCTTGTAACACTATAAACAACAGAAGTACCAGAGGGTCTCAAAGAATGTGCCTAAAAGTAACAACAGGTCAACCACAACCAAGGAACCACAGTGATACGCCACAGAAGTTCTCAGCAGAGTGTGAGAAATACCCATCAGTCACCATACGGATCCGCCCTTCATCATTTGGGATTTTATCCGTACCACCCGTCTGAGAAAATCGGTGCCACACACAAAGGTCAACCCGGTGGCAAGGGGGTTCCTCAGTGGATAATGGCAATGACAGTGTGGTATGCCACTCGATGTTAATGAGCGGCCATAAACATGGGACTGGGGTGTGCAGTGTTGAAAAGAGTGAAAAAGTGAGGAAAACCAAAGAAGGAGTGCGTTAAAATTGGTTTGAAAAAAAGGCACTTGACAAAATTTATTCGGTGTGTGCCTGACATACCAATGTTAAAAATCAATGTAACCCAAGGCTGTCTAATTATGTGGACAACCTGAGGTGAGAATGGTCAACTAGTTTCTGCAATTGAGGGACTATTGTGTCTTTGCATTCATCAGGACCAACAATGGAAAATAAACTACTGCATCAAGTGAAATACGTAAAGTGAAGGGAAGCACCGGGAAAACAAAAAAGTGAACATTGTCACCTGAATGCTCCGGGTGCCCTTACAGTCTGTGTTGATCACTCGATCTGTAAGGTGGACTGGCCTCACCCCACCTGGCAGCGGCTCAGGGGAAGATGAAGCACCGCTCTATCCGTCGGTACTCCTGGGCCGGCGTCCTGGCCGTCTGGCCTACCTCCCCAGACGGCCAGGACGCCGGCCCAGCAGTGGATTGCGGGTGCGCGATATATAGTTAGTGCAACTAACTATATATGGAATTTCAATGGTTTTGTGTGAGTAAAATAAGGTTTTTTAAATGCTAATCCCTAACTATATATGGTCTATAACCTATGGTTTTTTCAGTGAATTTTCAAGGTTTTTTAAATGCTAATTCCTAACTATATATGGTCTCTAACCTATGGTTTTTTCAGTGAATATACATATATATACATACATATATATATATATATATATATATATATATATATATATATATATATATATATATATATATATATATATATATATATATATATATATATATTCACAGAAAAAACCATAGGTTATAGACCATATATAGTTAGGAATTAGCATTTACAAAACCTTGAAAATTCACTGAAAAAACCATAGGTTATAGACCATATATAGTTAGGAATTAGCATTTAGAAAACCTTATTTTACTCACACAAAACCATTGAAATTCCATATATAGTTAGTTGCACTAACTATATATCGCGCACCCGCAATCCACTGCTGATGATGTCACATATTACATCATTCATGACAAATGCGGTAAAATTACCGCATTTAGTATTTTATTTCCTAAATTGCTTTTTTCCCTGCTTTTAACTCCTCTACGCTGTGCCCACACACTTGCATGTTAATTGTGCCCCCCACCGCGTTTTGAGCGGACCTGTTACCTTACATCTCTTGTGTCTGGCGCCCGGTCGCCATCTTGGGGGAGGCAAGGGTCGAGTGTGCCATTGGTTCAGCGCTCCAGCGCTGTTAATGACCACAGGTGAGCCCTACTTAAAGCTCGCTCGTGTCGCGCAGCGGTGACGCGTAGCGGTGGCGCCTGACTCGCGCCTGAGTCAAGCCAGAGTCCTGCCCGTCTGCGCCCGTCCGCGACAGGACGTGCTGGACGTGGCTGGCTCTGGCTCTCGTCTATTCAACTATTACTCCGCCGGGGTCCATCATGCGGGCGTACACACGGGACTGCCTGTTGGCCATTGGGCAGGTAAGTTGCTGTTGTACCCTTCCACCGGTACACCCATTGCGTGGCCCATACCATTGCCCTTGTAATGGGTGGGCTCTTGACTCTCCGCGTTCTCTCCCAGGGATTCTGCCTTCGGAGACCTGCCGTACTGCCGATATCCCTACTGCCCTGAAGATTTTGAACTTGAATGTGAGGTCGGTGTTGAAACACTACCAGAACATCTATGACCTCATTGAGGAGGAAGTTCCAGATATATTTGCCATGACTGAAACATGGCTACAGGATGCTGACACCGCTATCATTAATCTAGCTTGCCCACCCGGCTATTCGATGTACACCTTGAATAGGCGGGGTAGGGGTGGCGGTGTAGCCTTAGTGGTAAAATCTATCTATCCCTGTGTCTGGACTGCCCTAAGCATCTCTGGGTGTGAAAGTGCCCTGTTCAAGGTCTCCGTCAGCCCTGAGTTTACCCTGTCCGGTATGGTCGTTTATCGGCCACCCGGCAGTGATGTGGTGTTTAGGAATGCTTTCCCTGATATAGTTGGCCCTCTGGCTGCAGACTGTGCCAACTTTTCTATCATGGGAGATTTAAATCTGCATTTCGACACCCTCTCTGGCTTGACGGTACGTTCCATCTCCTCTGACTTGGAGGCCTTTCAACTCCCTCAGATGGTTTCCCAGCCTACCCATTCAGGGGGGCATATCTTGGATCCCTTGTTCACTAATCTGCCGGGGATTCAAATTACTTCTGTTTCACCGGTGGAGTGGACAGACCACTTCTTGGTATCCATCCTATGCCCTGTCTTTGCCACCCCTTCCATCTCTTCGGCTAGACGGGTTCAGAAGAGGGCTTGGAAAAAGCTTCGGTTAGAAGACTTTCATCGTCTTCTATTAGAGGAGCCGCTCGGCCCTTTGACGGATGTAGAAAAGGGGTATGACCTCTTCTGTTCTTGGATCACCAGGGCCTTGGACTCTCTGATACCTATTGTATCAACTAAAATCAATTCTCGAGAGTCGAGCCCCTGGTACGATGGCGCCCTTCGGGCTTTAAAGGGTGCCTGTAGACGGGCTGAGAGGGCTTGGAGGAAGACCTATGGGGCTGACCTAAAAGCCGCATACTCCAGGTCCGTTAAGCTATACCATCGAGCTATTTGCCGAGCCCGTGCGGCCTTCTATGCCGCTGAATTCCGGAACAGTTCTAATCCGTCGAAAGCCATCTTTAAGGCCGTTAAAGATCTTACGACGAAGCGGATCACCTCTACGACCGAAAGCTCTCTTTCCCACTGTGAATCCCTCGCATCCTACTTTTTAGGGAAGGTGCAAGCCATTTATCGGACATTTTCTGGTACAGGGCACAGTGAGGAAAGTATCAATGGGGCTCACCATCAGACTACTCTGCTTGTTTTCCCCCCCCTCACCTCGGACGGCTTTGACAAACTTGCATTGCAAGTTAAATCCGGATCCCCATCCGATCCGGTAAGGCCTGCTCTTTTTCGGGATCAGGCTTTTATGGGGCGTTCAGTTATATGCTCCCTTGTCAATCTGTCCTTGGAAACGGGAGTAGTTCCAGCTAAGTGGAAACAAGCTGTGGTGTCCCCAATTATTAAAAAGCCCACTCTGGACCCATCTAAGCCTGAAAGTTACCGCCCCATTTCGCTGCTACCCTGGCCAGCCAAGATTACTGAGGCCCACGTCAATCTGGCCCTGTCTGAGCATTTGGCACGAACCAATGCCCTCGATCCCACACAAAACGGATTCCGTGCTGGGCACAGTACGGAAACCGCGTTACTTGTGATGGTGGAACATCTCCGGGCAAGGTTGGATGCTGGTCAAACGGCGGCGCTTATTTTGTTAGACCTTAGCGCCGCCTTTGACACGGTGGACCACAGCATCCTCCTGCACCGGCTCGAGGAGACTGGTATTGGCGGTCAGGTGTTGCAATGGTTCCGCTCCTTTTTAGACGACCGCTCCTTCTGTGTTGCCATTCCTCCCTTCAAGTCCAACTACCAACCGCTGGCCATGGGGGTTCCGCAAGGGTCCTCGCTGAGTCCCACGTTGTTCAATCTCTACGTGAGACCGCTGGCTGATGTCGCTAGGCAGTGGGGCCTAACCTTGGTCTCATATGCCGACGACACACAGCTGGCGGTTACTCTCAGCGGGGACGCGGAAATTGCGGCCCCCAGGTTTCAGTCTGGACTGAAGGCGGTGGCTAGTTGGCTGACAGGCAATTGCCTTCAGCTTAATGCCACAAAGACGGAGGTGATGGTCGTCGGTAAGGGAGTGGAGCTGTGGGGCGACCAATGGTGGCCTTCAGAGCTGGGACCTACTCCGACCCCGGTGTCGGAGGTGAAAAATCTCGGGGTATGGTTGGATGCCGGCCTCTCCTTTGTAGGGCACACACAAAAGACTGCGGCCTGTTGTTTTGGACTTCTAAGGGGCTTGAGACCAGTACTCAAGTTCTTTGATGCCCCAACCAGGCAACTGGTGATCCAGGCTACTGTCATCTCTCGCCTGGATTATGCCAGTTCTCTCCTGGCTGGGGCTAACCAGGCCGAACTAACCCGTTTGCAACGGGTTCAGAATGCCGCGGCGAGAGCGATTGTTGGCCTGCCCAGATTTAGTTCTGTGGCAGGTGTCCTTCGCTCTTTACATTGGCTTCCGGTTAGGAAGCGCATTCTCTTTAAGATCTTGTGTCTTGCTTTTAAGATTCTGAGAGGTATCGGCCCGGAAATTTTGTCGAGCTGCCTTTCCTTTTATGTCCCCACCCGCAGTCTCCGTTCCCAGGGTTTGGCCCTTGCAGTGGTCCCCAGATTCAGGCTCAGCCGTATGGGAGGCCGTTCTTTCAGGGTCGTGGCTGCATCAGCATGGAACTCCCTCCCTGTTGAAATTCGTTTGATGGAGGACCTTTTGACTTTTCGGAGGGCGATAAAAACTTTCCTGTTTTAGTGGCTCTGTCTTTATTCTCTGTTGTGTTGTGTTTTGCCTTGTCCTTGCGCCGGGACGCTCCTTGGCTGGAGTATCTGTGCGCACAATAAATCACCTTAACATAACATAACATAACATGGTCAGTGACATCACTGATAACAACATCCAGTGATTTTTTGTTTCTATAAAGTTTAAATATGTCTTACATATTGAAGAATGAGTGGATGTGTAAGTGTCTGGACGAAGGATTTAGTAGGTGCATGACTGACTGTATGAGTGAGTGATTAAATGTGTCTCAGTGACTGCATGGGTTAGTGACTAAACTGTCTTAATTTGTGCATCATTATGTCTGTTGTTCTGTAAACTGCTGCATGTGTTGATCAGTAGCTATATGAGTAACTATATGGGTTATTGATTGATTGCCCAAGTATTTGTATGGGAGACTGAGTGTGTGTGTTACTAGCTGGGAGGTGTGTGACTCTGTGCAGATCAATCTGTACTTGTATCAATGATTGTATAAGAAGGTAAGTATATGTTAGTATATGTTTGAAAATGTAAGGTGCTCTATGTTTAACTGTATAGACAAGAAAATGGAAGTGTCATTGATTCTTTACAGGACTGACTCGGTGTGTGAGTAACTCCATGGATGAGTGGCAGACTGTGAGTGTCTGTATAGGTGTATGAGTGCATATGATAGTGTTGTAAAGATGAGTGATTGTATGTATGGATGATTGTATGGGTGAATGAGTGAAGGTGTGTGTAGACGTAGCAATCAGTGAGTGCGTATGTAGTAACTAGTATTGGTGTGTCAATGGTTTCAAAAATTATACTCTCTTTTTAACACTGGGTGAAACAGAGGTTATATTAAAATGTGAGGAGATGCATTGTATTGTCACATGAATGATATCATCAGTGATGTGGTCATTGATGTCAAATGAGATGTCATCAGTGATGTCATCAGTGATGTCATTTGAGATGTCATCAGTGATGTCACTGACCATGTCATGAATGATGTAATATGTGACATCATCAGCAGTGGATTGCGGGTGCGCGATATATAGTTAGTGCAACTAACTATATATGGAATTTCAATGGTTTTGTGTGAGTAAAATAAGGTTTTCTAAATGCTAATTCCTAACTATATATGGTCTATAACCTATGGTTTTTTCAGTGAATTTTCAAGGTTTTGTAAATGCTAATTCCTAACTATATATGGTCTATAACCTATGGTTTTTTCTGTGAATTTCATTGGTTTTTTAACAGCTAATATCTGTAGCTGTAAAATGTATTCTTCTTTAAATCCAAAAATATATTTTATATGTTTATGAAGAATTTTTTTTTTAAATATTTTTTTTTCTTCGTTCATGCTTCGCGAATCGGGAAGCTTCCCGTTAGCTGACCTTGATGCCGCGAAATAGACCGCGAGCCGGTAAACGTTTCTTTACCGCAAGTGCCGCGTTAGAAAACAACATCGTGACGCCTCCCGTCCGCATGACGTTTCACGTTGTCGCGTGATACGTCATATGACGTGCTACGTTAGCGAACTGGTACGCGAAGCGAGTCGCAAAGCGCAGGTTTCTGGAAGCAAACCGGGAGGCCCTGCAAAGCGCTTAACGTAAACACAGCAAGTCATGTGACTTGGTAATAACACTTTTCATTGGTTCATTTCACTTTTGGTTTCCTAATGATGTAAGACTAGGTCATATAATCTAAAATGAACACTTTTGATTGGTTGAGAACTCTTGTTTTTCCCAAATGATGAAAATCCCTCCTTCTTTCCTCACTCTGACTTTCATCATTGTGAGAGAAAGACCCTTTGTGATCACTGAGCAATGGCTTCTTTAGTAGCTTCAGCTGGTGCTTCCCCACCACCTCCACCACATCCAAGGAAGAGTGGACCACCTGCTCAAGTTATAATTCAACAAGAAGAAGAAGAAGAGGAACAGGACGACGAGCACGAAGAGAGGCAGTTTTTGCCTGAGCAGCCCAGGACGTCTCACCGGAAAGAAAACTTCATTTGGCAATTTTTTAAAATTCCCAAAGGTCAGAAAAAAGTAAATGCAAGATACGTAACTTGCCTTATATGTCAAGATAGACTGTCCAGAGGAACCGAGAAAAAATACAGTTTCGGAAACTACACAATGCATCGCCATATGACTAGGTGGCATCCTAACAACTACAGTGCTGCACAGTTTCGGAACGACCTAGATAATCTCCCTATTACGGCCAGAAGATCTGTTGTACCGGAAGTAACGGGACCAGAGGGCAGGGAGATGGTGCCAAATATACAAATGAAATTTGGTGAAGTAAAACACACCTGCGTATTTTGCGATGGATTCATTTCCTACGGAGAAAAAAGCATCACTCTGATCAACAGAGCTATTGACTATCATATGCAAGTTTGTACGAAACGCCCAAAATAATAAATACTTCTTTTTTTGTTTTGTTGCTCCTGTTGAGCCCTTTACAATGAATCGTTTTCATTGCCCCCTCCAAGAAAAACCCCAAAAAATATAAAACTTCAGAAAAATTCAAAAAAAGTAAAAAAATGTTCCGGAAAATAATAAAAAAAATATAAAACAACAAAAACAATAAAAAAAAGTTCTTTTCAGAACTACCTCCCCGTTATTAAAAAATTAGTACAATATTTGGAACTGTGCCAACCTCTATTTCTCTTAGTTCGCTTCCCAGTTCGCTCGCCGGTACGCGAACTAGAAGCGAACCAAAAACAGTAAGTATAAGGGAAGGAAACAGACACTTATGTTAAAAGAAAGACAGCTATAGGGGAGTAAACTAGAGATACTATTACCCGTAATCCACTGCTGATGATGTCACATATTACATCATTCGTGACATGCTCAGTGACATCATCAGCAGAGGATTGCGGGTTTTTTGGCAACGTGCCTTATCCACGGTTTAATAACGCTGCCTTTTGCTTTATATAAGTTTTCAAATTGTATGAAATATATACCAATAGGTCGTTATGAACCTTTAGGTAGTGCTTTTCTTCATGAGGTCTGGTCGCTTCCATACACATACAGATGTTTCAAAGATGATCAAGAAGTTTATCTGAATGGAGAGGAATGCACTGAGACGCCAGATCATTCACTAATGTGTAGGCACATACAGTTACACGGTTCATGCAACAAACACCGACCAAATATGGCTTCCGTGTTGCAAGGCACGCCAGTTCCTGCTATCATCCCCACGTTCAAGTTGTTGGAAAATGGTAGTTATTTGATGCTCAATAATGAAGATTGTTCTGAGTTAATTGAAAAGGGTCTGCACCTCTGTACGGGTGTTCGCTATGTGAAGCACGAAAGTTTCACGGGCCGAACTCAAGGCCACCTCTCTCTGAGACAAAAGAGCTCTTATTCTTGCCATGCCGTTGAAATCTGTCCCAAGGTTGGTATTTGTGGCCAGATTGAAAACTCCCTATGTTCATGTGTGGGAGGAAATAGAACATTTCTGCAGCAAATAACCCGTTCACTTACTGTTACGATAAAAGGAATACTTTTAATTCAGATTTGCCTTTCAATTTCAGCAAGATGGTTCCGACTATCTTTAACGCATCCTCCACAAAGACCCTGGCGCACTTTTTTAAAGTTGTTACCAGTGGTCTCGTGACTTCATTTGAGAAAATCTTTGGAGTCATCCCTGCTTCCTTTCATTCTATTTTCTCCACTCTGGTTCGTGGATTGGCATTTTTACTTGCATTACCAGCGGACGCTCTTGTGCTTTTTTACATTTTTAAATATGGATGTCCCTCCTATGCAACCTCCCACCCTGCAGCTGCTGACACTGTTCCGCAATCGCATGCTAGAATATTATGGCACAATGCCGTTGGCGATATTAAGCACGGCATATGGATTATCTTTTCGATTCTCCTACTTCACCTGTGTCCAGCCTGTATTTCACTGCCTGACCTGTGATTTCGATTGGGCCATTGATTTGTGTCTCTGCGGACCGGTTTCTCCTGACGTCGACTTTAATCAGCTGATGACTCCTATCATTACTCACGAGTTGGTTTGTCCTGGCGAAAGGATTATGGCTGTGGCATTGATGCATGGACTACTTGGTCCCTGGAATTTACTGGCGGCAGCACAGTCTTTCTTGGAACAGAGCTTTCTTGAAAACCCACCGAGCTGTCCTCTGATGGTGATAGAGGATCCGGTGCTGGGAGAGCACGTATGTTCTTTTCCGCTTTTAAATTGGATGGCTGAACTGTTTTCGGATGAAGACGGTGACTTCCTATTGGAGGCTGTTGCAGCTTATTTTGCATACACAGTTATGTCATAGACCTTTTTCATGTTTGATATGCTGAGTACTAGCATTTCATTGACAATTCATTGACTTATTTGTCAAGTTTTTATTATTTACCTTGCCTATTGGCTTAAGACTCGATAAAGTACTTGGCTGTTTTATTTTTCTTTAGCATTAAATTTTCCTAGTTTTTAATGCTTTACCTTGCGGACCGTCCACATATAAACTTGCAATCTGCTCTCATGAGATGGCACTTCTATTATCTTATTCAGTTCGTTTCCGGATCATGGGGAGGTGTCATCTAGGTCCTGGATATCTTTACACCGTGTTAAGTTAGCATGGGCTCATTACCGGTTTAAACGCCATTTTTCCTTTTTTGCAACTTCTGCACACGACACTTAGTTGTTGCTTTAGCTTTCCACCTAGTAGTTCATCGTGGTTTACATGAGAATAATATGTTATTGCTCTACTATCTGCTTTGCTTGTTAAACTATATCTGTACAGCGAGTGCTAAAGTTTCAAGAACAACACGATACAGAATTGTTATGAGGTCTGATCTCCACGACTTCATACTCATAACATAAGTGCAACTTCTGCCAATTCTGGGCATGAGGCGGGTTTTATATTGCTTTGCCGAACACACATACACAACAGTTGATGCGGTTCACATGAAGAGAGAGCTGGTGTATGCTGATGTGATTCCTTCAAATCTAAGACACTAAAGTATGGGGACGCCCTAAACCAACACAAAGAGACCTTCTTAGCAAATAATATAATATGTGTATTAGGGAGGGTGAGATATAAGCAGCCGCGGGCCGTGGAGGGAGTTACGGTGAGGCAGGGAGGCGGGGAGGGGGAGAAGCAGGGTGGAGCCCTCTCTACCTTGCCCCTCCCCCTCCCCGCCTCCCTGCCCCACCGTAACTCCCTCCACGGCCCGCGGCTGCTTATAAGTGTTGCTAACTCTTATTCATTTACAGCATGTTAACATACTGTCACCATTCGCTTTTTATGTACTAGTAACTATGCTGGTAATTTTGCTACTGATAATATGTGTACTTGTATTCTCCACCCTGCTTCTCCCCCTCCCCGCCTCCCTGCCTCACCGTAACTCCCTCCACGGCCCGCGGCTGCTTATAAGTGTTGCTAACTCTTATTCATTTACAGCATGTTAACATACTATCACCATTCGCTTTTTATGTACTAGCAACTATGCTGGTAATTTTGCTACTGATAATATGTGTACTTCTATTATCTAAGATACTACGCCTGAGAAGACGGCATTAGTAAATAAACATTTCAAATACACATGTGTTCTTCTTAACTCCATGTTCTGGTTTCTAAGAAATATATAACGACCGACTGTTCATGAGTTCCACGTATCCTGAGGTACTATAAGTTCATATTCTGGATTGTCTAAACATTGAGAGTTTGTTATATCCAATGTGACACTGTACCTAGCTTGCTAAGGAGTTTTTGATTACTAACGTGAGTTTTGGGACACCCTAATTCGCCGAGGTTCCAATCCTCTGTCCACAGTTCTGTGTGAGAACAGAAACCCTGCGACAGGGGCACCCCCGACCCTTGCTGGAGCTTCATCACACTTGCGATACAACTCCAGCAATGCGCCACCTTTACGGCACAGATACATCACGCATCTGTGCTGTTTTTGCCCCATGATGCGCCGCATTGTAAATGCAGCACACCATAGGTGACGGAACAGCGGCACAGAATGACTAACACATCCCTGGTGATGCGCCAGTCATCATAAATGTATCCCTATGCTTCTTATCTTGTTAGAGATGAACCGCCATATGTATCATCAAAGTTTTTTGCATTTCCTAAATAGCGAACTTTAAGGAATAAATAGCGATTCTTTACCATTCCTAGTTTGCGATGAGCTATTTGCTAATTACAAATTACCCATTCATTTCCTTCATTTCCATAGGGCGGTTGGACTCACTTTTAGCTCGAACGGCTGAATAGATTTCCACGAAACTTGGCAAAATTGTAGGGACTGGTAGCCCGATGTGCCTTTGCTATGTCTCAAGATATATGCTCCAGTGGTTTTTACGAAAATTAACTTTGAAAAATATATATTGGGCTACATTGGCCTATATATATGTTGGAGCCCAAATGTAGCCCAATGTAGCCCAATGAAGCCCAATGTAGCCCAATGTAGCCCAAAGATGGCCGCCAGACACACAAAAAAACAAATGTAGCCCAAATATCAGCCAGATGTAGCCCAACTATAGCCCAGTGACAGAATGACCAATCAGCTTCGCAAACCTCCGTTACGCGAAGCGGAGCGCTGTTACAGATATATATCTTTTTTTGAACGTTAATTTCTCAAAATCCACTGGAGCACATATATTGAGACCTAGCAAAGGCACATCGGGCTACCAGTCCCTAATATTTTGCCAAGTTTCGTGCAAATCCATTCAGCCGTTCGATTATTATTATTATTGTTTTTTTTTGCCCCGCGGGGCCCTTTTAAAACCTCCACATCAAACCTAGGGGGTCAGCGAGGATCTACTATGCCCCCTTATAGTTATTTCCCCCTTTGTTTTGACCTCCTCTTGTCTCTCGATCCTTCCCGAGAGACAAGATGGCGGCCGCTACGGACTTTTTGGAATGTTGACAGACGCCGGAGAACCAATCAGCTTCGCTTCACAAAGCTCCGTTGCGCGTAAAGTACGCGTCCTGGGACGCTGCCAGGTCCGCTGTTACAGATATATATCTTTTTTTAAACGTTAATTTCTCAAAATCCACTGGAGCACATATATTGAGACCTACAAAAGGCACATCGGGCTACCAGTCCCTACAATTTTGCCAAGTTTCGTGCAAATCCATTCAGCCGTTCGGGCTAAAAGTGAGGCCAACCGCCCTATGGAAAACTCAATGTTAAAAACACGTTTTGGGACCCCCTTTTTTCTCGCCCCCCCCTTGACGAACCCCCCCAAATTTTCAAGGGCTGCTCAGAAACAAAATGTGCCATTTTCCTGAAAATTTCAGCCAATTCCGTCCACAAACGCCAAAGTTATTAGACATAGAATTTTCAAAAATCCCATAGAGAAAAAATCCTAACTATATATACCTACTGGCGACCGCCAGTAGGTAATATATATATATATATATATATATATATATATATATATATATATATATATATATATATATTACTGAACATCCTTTTCACGAAAAAGATCAGAGGCCACAAAGGGGATTTTCGAGCAGAACACCACTTTATTTCATTGACACCCCAGCGGCGGCGAATGCATTTCGGCGTGATGGCCTTCTTCAGCGCCCTTCGCTGTTAAGAACGCCCAAATTGACTCCTCCTGTTTAAATCCCATGTAAGCACCAAAGTCTCCTCCCCCTCAAGCAATCAGCAAACCAACTGAAGTTCATGAAAGGTGCGATGAACTTCAATTCCCAGCAAGCACCATGTTGGCAAAGTTAGGTTGGTGGCGTGGGGGAGTGAGTAACGTCATGGGACGGGTGCGAACAGCAGGTGAGTCTGGAGGATCACGGGTCCGTTGAAACAAGGGTGTCAGCCCTGGGTCCCCTTTGTTTAACTGCAGTAGCCTGTTGCCCCAAGGTACACAAAGAGAGTCGGGCCGTCAAATGCGAGACTGTGTGCCCTCAAGAGATCAAATACCTCTGTTCAGTCCAAGCTTCCTTGGAGTTTCAGGCGGACGCCGGAACTACCGATCCCTCGGTCTCGAAAAACGCTGCTCACAGCGTGGCGCCAGTTGTATCCCGGGTCTCTTGTCACTGCAGGGCCATCTGTGCTGTGCTTCTGGCTAGCACAGTAAGTATTACTGAACATCCTTTTCACGAAAAAGATCAGAGGCCACAAAGGGGATTTTCGAGCAGAACACCACTTTATTTCATTGACACCCCAGCGGCGGCGAATGCATTTCGGCGTGATGGCCTTCTTCAGCGCCCTTCGCTGTTAAGAACGCCCAAATTGACTCCTCCTGTTTAAATCCCATGTAAGCACCAAAGTCTCCTCCCCCTCAAGCAATCAGCAAACCAACTGAAGTTCATGAAAGGTGCGATGAACTTCAATTCCCAGCAAGCACCATGTTGGCAAAGTTAGGTTGGTGGCGTGGGGGAGTGAGTAACGTCATGGGACGGGTGCGAACAGCAGGTGAGTCTGGAGGATCACGGGTCCGTTGAAACAAGGGTGTCAGCCCTGGGTCCCCTTTGTTTAACTGCAGTAGTTGCCCCAAGGTACACAAAGAGAGTCGGGCCGTCAAATGCGAGACTGTGTGCCCTCAAGAGATCAAATACCTCTGTTCAGTCCAAGCTTCCTTGGAGTTTCAGGCGGACGCCGGAACTACCGATCCCCCTGTGCTCCGCTTGATGTAGCAGCCGCCACATCACTGTCCTTTCTGCCCAGACAGTTCTCAAGGAAAAGCGAACAAGACAGACCCAAGTTTCTGGTGCAATTTAGTGTTTTATTTCCATAAAACCCAGCAAGACCGCATGACGCGTTTCGCCTCTGACTCGAGGCTTGATCACATGATACAGTTGCTAAAACATAAACAAGGGTACTTAAGGAGTTCAAAAGATGGTGGGTGGGACTAAAAAGAACCAACCTCACCTGATTAACCCTTTGCTGTTCACTTCTTTATACACTGCGATTGGTGTCATTTAAAACTCAGTTTCTGGCATAGTGCCATACACCTTTTTCACAAGGATGTTCTTGTTCTGTGCAATACATGTACTGTGCAATTTTCGCAATCTTAAATATATAATCCATATATAATTTGATAAAATGTACACAAAAATATATATATATCACCAAGTTGCTGCCAGAACGATCCTCGACCTTGCAACGCTGGCGCCGTTGGTGGCAGCAGCCGCCACACTCTATTACGACCTGCTTCTCATCCACCTCTCATAGTAGGACACAGAAAACGGCACACCAGGAAAGTCCAGCACAAATCCTTTTATTGTGCACTTATGGAACAAGGACGACGCGTTTCGGCGTTTGCCTTTATCAAAATATATATATATATATATACACATGATACTGAAAAAGATATGTAAAAAGAATAAAATTCAATTCATTATTATTCTATATACATGCTATTTACAATGAAGGACAAAGTGCCTGTGCATAGGAAAAAGATCTTAATCCTACTAAAAATTATAATTGGCTGTTAGTAACATGTATATGCAATTTGTTGACCAAAAGAATTATATCAAATTATGTAAACTTCATGATAAATGTCGTGTCAACAACAGAACATATATAAACTCTTGTACATATAAAATGACACTGTTATCTTACGCAAAGGAACAAAATCATATTAATGATAAATGTTTATACATCTAATTCATATGAACTCATATACTCTTATTGTTTGCCCTCGTAAAAAACTATAACCCTATGTGTGCAAAAAATAATATTGTGCATGATAATAATTCTTAATTCAAAATTCCATTTGTAAAAGAAATCAAAGAAAAGGGATTTTTTGTTAAAAATTATACAAAGTTTGGGAAGAAGTTTCAGATTATATGGGACATCTTAATACCACCATTAGTCAACGAGTACCAAGACCCACCATGAGAGATTCAATCATAACAAATGATACATATAAGGGACAGAGAAAGAACGTTTTTCCAGGTTTATGCATATTTGAATTCATAATTTTCATTTTGGCCAGATATAGCATGAAAAATAGAACTAAAGACAAGTATAAAGGTCTTCACTCGCATTCATCCCCTGTGGGGTCTTACTGTCTAATTCTATTATGTACCTGGTTTCCAATGCCCGGAGTTTCGCATCTCTATCTCCTCCTCTCTTTAGAGGAAGGACACAGTCTATGGCATAATACTGTAAGTAGGTGGGGTCACTGTTATGCAGATTTTCAAAATGACGGGCTACCGGGTATGCCTGGTCTTTTCCCACAATAGCCCTAATGTGCTGCAGTATCCGCTTGTGCACCGGAAGGCGGGTACTACCCACATACCGGAGATCACAAGGGCACTGCAGCACATACACTGCAAAATCAGTTCTGCAAGACATGCGCTTCCTTATCATCACAGGATCTCTTTTAAAAGGTACAGTATACTGTGTCTTATTGCACCCATGCCTGCATGCCTTGCAGACTGCACATTTCTTAAATCCTCCTCCGAGGGCGCCCCAGTATCCGAGACTTGTTTCTCAAGGAAATTATGTACCAACTTATCTGCCATAGAAACAGATTTTCTAAAGGTAATGTTCGGTTTGTCATGTATATATTTTCCAATAACAGGATCCCCTGTTATCAAATTCCAATTTTTATAGAAAATCTTACGAATTTCCTTATGCTGTCTACTGTATTTGATGATTACTCGTGGCTTAATCACTATATCTCCTTCCTTTTGCTCACTGGGCTTGACTTTAATGGCTAGAGCCTCTTGTCTAGTGATAGAGTTGGCTCGGCCTGTCGCTTTCTGGACCATCTTTTCTGAATAGCCACGCGGCAGAAACGTATTTTGCTTTCTTCTTGTGCCATCCTACAGTCTGCATCAGTACTGCAAATTCGCCTGATCCGCACCATTTCCCCGAAGGGAATGCTGCTAATCAGGTGATGAGGATGCTGGCTGGACGCGTGCAAGACTGTATTTCCAGCCGTTGGTTTTCTGTGCATCCTTGTGGCCATACCTATTTCAGTTATATATACCTCAGTATCCAGAAATACCACTGACCTAGCATCTATATATATGCGGTGGAACATTACTTGAACAAACACCCCATGAATTTCTCATCTCATAATAGAATGCACTTAACAATGATACAATTCTGTTTAGAGCATACATTTTTCCTTTTCAACAACCAGGTATTCCAGCAAATAAGGGGTGTTGCTATGGGGGCCTGCTTCTCCCCCAGTTTCGCATGTTTGCACACGGGACTGTGGGAGGAGCAGATCCTCAGGGGGAAGCATCGAGCTGTGATGGAGGAGCATGTATTACTGTGCCTGAGGTATAATAGATGATTTCTTTATGGTTTGGAAGGGTTCACTAAGTAATGCGCAAACTTTTGTTGATGAATTGAATGACAACAATCTGAATCTACAGTTCACTTCTACAATTCATGCAAAATCCATCTGCTTTCTTGACACAGAGGTATATGTGGACAATACCAGCCTAGCTACCAAATTACATAGGAATCAAACCGCAGGCAATACTGTGCTGCATGCGGCCAGTCAACATCTGCACCATCTGATACGCAGTATCACCTATGGGGAGATGCTGCGTATCAGAAGGATTTGTAGTTCTGATTTAGAATGCATTAAAGCACAAGAAGCCAGTAAACTGCGTTTTTTGGAGAGAGGATAATCGGAGGAGGTCCTGAACGAAGCAATAGAGTGCACGAAGTCTATAACGAGAGGAAGCGCTAATTTCCAAATCCAAGCTAACTAAGGCTGACACCGCTGTACCAAAGATCCAATGTAGAATCATCCTGACATTCAATAGACAGCATGCAGATATCAGGAAGATTTTTTACAAAAATTCGAATCTGGTCAAAGGAGATCCTGTCATAGGTAGTTTAGTTGCCAACAAGCCTGAACTGACTTTTAGAAAATCTCCTCCTATGGGAAGCGTGTTGGTGAGTAATTGCCCCTAAGTGACCATACCAAGTACATGGATGGCGCTAAGCAAGGGATTCAGAAAATGTCCAGCATGTAAAGCTTGCCGATACGAGTGCAACAAGACTCACTTCACAGTCCCATTTAAAAATTAACCTGTGCCCATTAAGAAAAGGTTAACCTGCAAAACTGATTATGCGGTCTATGTGCTGCAGTGCAGTGTCCTTGTGGGTTGTGGTACGTGGGTAGTACCCGACTGCCCGCCCACAAACGGATACTGCAGCACATCAGGGCTATTACAGGGAAAGATCAGGCGTACCCAGTGGCACAGCACTTTGAGTTGAGGCATGAGAGTGACCCGAAACATCTTCAATATTTTTTGATTGATACAGTACTGCCCCTTAAGCGAGGAGGAAATAGAGAAGCTAGACTACGCCACCTTAAGACACGCTATATATAGGAACTTGATAGCAAAAATCCTGCAGGATTGAATGCAAGCGAAGATATGTACACCTGCTTATAATCTGAGAATTGATTAGGATTGTAGACTATAATATGATGTGCCTAGAAGGAATGTCGTCACAGAAATGAATAACATCTTTAAGTAGGCTGACCGTTCATTCCTGGTTTTAACATGTGCACATGTGTAAAATGTAGTTTTTTTTAAAGAAAAATCTTTTTAGAGATAAAGCACTTTAGATAATTGTATTCATATATATCTGCAAATGTTTCTTTGCACTATGAAGAGGGGTATAAATAGGGTTCCATTTTAGGAGTCAATTTTGAATGGCAATAATGTGTACATAGGCCCACTGGGCTTTATTTCAGTGGACACCTGATCAATTTACAAAACATTTTGAGTAATTATAATGTACAATGTATTTATATTTATATATTTATAATTATTTATATATTTATTAATGATGTATTTATAGTGTGTCTTCTAATTGTTATACTCTGTGTGATTATTGATTTCAGACACTATGTCTCGTATGTAATCATGACAAAATATTCAGAAGTATGTCTTCAGTTTCCATGTATTGAGTGCACTGAGCACTGCCACTTTTCGCGCATTTTTGCACTTTAAGTACCCTCTTTTGTGTCAGCAACATGTCATGTGATCAAGCTTTTGGGAAGAGGCGAAACGCGTCATGACGGATTTGCTGGGCGAACATTTTTGCACAATAAAGCACTGAGATAATAACACCAGTAAAACGGGTCTGCTCATCGTCATTACCCATGAAGGGTGTCTTCGTGTGGCGAGAACTTTTATATATATATAGGTTGATATGTATATATGCATATATGTGTATATATATATATATACATATTCACTGAAAAAACCATAGGTTATAGACCATATATAGTTAGGAATTAGCATTTACAAAACCTTGAAAATTCACTGAAAAAACCATAGGTTATAGACCATATATAGTTAGGAATTAGCATTTAAAAAACCTTATTTTACTCACACAAAACCATTGAAATTCCATATATAGTTAGTTGCACTAACTATATATCGCGCACCCGCAATCCACTGCTGATGATGTCACATATTACATCATTCATGACATGGTCAGTGACATCACTGATGACATCACTGATGACATCTCAAATGACATCACTGATGACATCACTGATGACATCTCAAATGACATCACTGATGACAACATCCAGTGATTATGTGTTTCTGTAAAGTTTAAATATGTTTTACATATTGAAGAATGAGTGGATGTATAAGTGTCTGAATGAAGGTTTTAGTAGGTGCGTGATTGACTGTATGAGTGAGTGATTAAATGCGTCTTACTAAATGCACGGGTTAGTGACTAAACTGTCTGAAAGTGTGCATCAGCATGTCTGTTGTTGTGCAAGCTGCTGCATGTGTTGATCAGTAGCTATATAAGTAGCTATATGGGTTATTGATTGGTTGCACAAGTATTTGTATGGGAGACTGAGTGTGTGTATGGCTGGCTGGGAGGTGTGTGACTCTGTGCAGATCAATGTGTACTTGTATCAGTGATTCTATAAGAGAGTAAGTATGTGTTAGTATATGTTTTAAAATGTAAGGTACTCTATGTTTAACTGTATAGATTAGAAAATGGAACTGTGATTGATTCTTTACAGGACTGACTAGGTGTGTGAGTAACTCCATGGATGAGTGGCAGAGTGTGAGTGTCTGTATAGGTGTATGAGTGCATATGATAGTGTTGTAAAGATGAGTGATTGTATGTATGAATGATTGTATGGGTGAATGAGTGAATGTGTGTGTAGACGTAGGAATCAGTGAGTGCGTATGTAGTAACTAGTATTGGTGTGTCAATGGTTTCAAAAATTATACTCTGTATTTAACACTGGGTGTAACAGAGGTTATATTAAAGTGTGAGGAGATGCATTGTATTGTCACATTAATGATATCATCATTGATGTGACCATTGATGTCAAATGAGATATCATCAGTGATGTCATTTGAGATGTCATCAGTGATGTCATCAGTGATGTCACTGACCATGTCATGAATGATGTAATATGTGACATCATCAGCAGTGGATTGCGGGTGCGCGATATATAGTTAGTGCAACTAACTATATATGGAATTTCAATGGTTTTGTGTGAGTAAAATAAGGTTTTTTAAATGCTAATTCCTAACTATATATGGTCTATAACCTATGGTTTTTTCAGTGAATTTTCAAGGTTTTGTAAATGCTAATTCCTAACTATATATGGTCTATAACCTATGGTTTTTTCAGTGAATTTCAATGGTTTTTTAATAGCAAATATCATAAGCTGTCGAATGTCAAGTACGTGGTAAGTAAAAACATTTTCGTGTTTATGCACACTGATCTGCTTTGAATGCTACCCCCCACCCCTCATTTCTATTAGGAGTACTCTCTCTTTGCAGATAGTGAAGGGTAGTTAACGCAGCCCTTTGCCCCCTTTGTAATCCGTTGTGCCTGCTTCTCTCTCCATTTGATTGATTGTTCTCTTTGGTTCATTCTCTATTTACAAACAAGCACAGAGTCAAAATACTCTGTTTAGTCTTTGCAGATAGCGAAAAACCGTGTAAAAAAACAAAAGGAATCGAGCAAAATCAGTAGGCCACTAATGGGATCTCTTTTTGACCTCGCTAAAATAGAAACATTAGGAACAACCTGTTGAAAATAGCAATGCGTATGTACATAAGCGGCGTTCATTTGTGTTCACAGTACCCCTTGTTGATTGTTTGAATCGAGCATTGAATTGTTCGAAGTTGGTTCTCTTAAGGATCTTCTCTGCCTGCAAACGAGGAAGAATAGGAATATTCTCTCTCCCTTTGCAGATAGTGAAGGGTAGGTAACGCAAGCCTTTAACACGTCGTACCTATTTCATTCCTCATTGATTGATTGATTGATGCACCTGTTTCACCCGGACCATTTGTTATGTTATGTTATGTTATGTTATGTGGTTTTTATTAGGCGCGCAAATGCTCCAGCTAAGGAGCGTCTTGGCGCCAGACAAGGCAGCTACACAACACAACTAAATAAAACAGCACAGAACACACTAACTAAGGGAATAGAAATGTTTTTAAGGCGCGACGAAAAGAGAGCAAATCGCTCATGGCGCGAATTGCCGGGGGTAAGGAGTTCCACAGAGCAGCGGCCCGCACTCGAAATGAGCGACCACCGGCCCTGCTTCGCTTAAAGCGCGGTACCACTGCCAAATCGAGATCTGACGATCTTAAGGGTCGTGCTGGAATATAGTTGGCCATGAGGGTCGTGAGGATCATTGCCGGGGACCCCTTCAAGATCTTATGGGCGACGCAGAGGACCTTAAACTGAATCCGCTGCGCCACCGGGAGCCAGTGCAGAGCTCGAATGGTGCTGGAGGTGGGACAGAATCTTGGAAGGCCCACCACCGCTCTCGCTGCTGCATTCTGGATCCGCTGCAGGCGCCCTATCTCCGCTACATTCAGACCGGCCAGCAGAGAACTAGCATAATCCAATCTAGAGATAACGGTAGCTTGGATCATGAGTTGCCGGGTTGGGGCATCGAAGAACTTTAGCACCGGACGGAGCCCACGCAAGATGCCGAAGCAGCAAGCCGCCGTGCGTTTAGTGTGGCATGCAAACGTAAGGGAAGGGTCCAACCAGACCCCGAGGTTTTTAAGCTCGGCGACTGGGATGGGAGCGGAACCCAACTCCTCCGGCCACCAACTCTCTCCCCACAGTTCCGGTCGCCTACCAAATACCATCACCTCGGTCTTACTAGCGTTTAGCTGGAGACAATTGAGCGTCATCCAGCTAGCGACCGCCCTCAGTCCTTGTTGAAACCTAGGAGCGTCAACCTCCGCATCCCCGCTGATCGTGACCGCTAGCTGGGTGTCATCGGCATATGACACCATGGTCATACCCCATAGTTTGACAACCTCAGCTAGCGGCCTAACGTACAGATTGAACAGCGTAGGACTCAGCGAGGAGCCTTGGGGGACGCCCAGGTTCAACGGGTGGAATTTTGACTGAAAGGGTGGGACGGTCACGCTAAAGGCCCGGTTTGATAAGAACGACCGGAACCAGTCGAGCGCAATGCCGGAGACACCAGCATCCTCTAAACGCTGCAGAAGGATAGGGTGCGAGACGGTGTCAAAGGCAGCGCTTAGATCTAATAGCACCAGCGCTGCCGTTTGTCCCGCGTCAAGCACGGAGCGGAGGTGCTCCACCATATAAAGCAGAGCCGTCTCCGTGCTGTGACCTGCCCTAAACCCATTCTGCGTAGCGTCGAGTATGTCAGCTCGACGGAGATGTTCCGAGAGAGCGGCATTTACATGTGCCTCCATCACCTTAGCCGGCCACGGCAGGAGTGAAATAGGCCGATAGCTCTCCGGCTTGCTTCCATCCAGGCTAGGTTTCTTCAGGATCGGACGAACCATGGCTCGCTTCCACTTAAGTGGAACGATGCCAGATGTTAAAGACGCATTGACCAAGGAACAAAGCGGAGAGATGTCATGTGCCGCCAGGTCCTTGAACACTTCGGGGCAAAGTGGATCCTCAGGGGACCCAGATTTCACTTTGCGAGCCAAAGTGCCTAGGCTATCTGGATTTAACAAAGGTAGAGAACACAGCCCCTCAGATGATGGAGGCTTAGATGATGTCATCACTGAGGGAACGACCACGGGGAAGCCACGGTAAATCGCATTCACCTTTTCCAGAAAAAACTCTGCCAACTTTTCACAGTGCTCCAGAGAGCTCTGATGTGATGTTATAACCTTTTTGGCAGTGAGATCTTTCAATACCTTAAAGATAGCCTTTGCTGGGTTCGAACTATTCCTGAATTGTGTCGCATAAAAAGCGGCACGGGTTCTACACACCGCCCGATGGTACACCTTCACTGTAGCCTGATATAAGACTTTCTTAGAGCTGGAGTAGGCTTTGCGCCAGGCCCGCTCTGCGCGCCTGCAAGACACCTTCAGGGCTCGCAGAGAGTCGTCGTACCAAGGGCTGGCCTTGCCAGGACCAGTTCTACGGGTCACCAAGGGGATGAGGGTGTCCAAGGCCCTGGAGACCCAATCGGTGAACCCGTCGTACCTCTGATCCGGAGAACCTGAGACGTCAAGCGGGTCAGCTGATAAGAGATGAAAGAACTCATCTAGCTTAAGTTTGTTCCAGCGTCTTCTTGGAACAGAACACACCATTGGCTTAGATGGACTAGCCACGATGGGGCAGTGGAACTGTATCAAGTAATGATCAGTCCACGCCAGAGGTGTGTAGCTGGTGACACAGACTTCCGTCAGATTGGTAAAAAACGGGTCAAGGGTGTGACCCCCTGAGTGTGTGGGCTGCGTCACCAACTGAGTAAGCTGTAACGCCTCAAGGTCGGCCAGGAAACTGGCGACTGAGGGGCTGCTGGAGTTGTTAAAGTGCAGATTTAAATCTCCAATGATGGTAAAATTGGAGCACCCCGTAGCCAGATTACTAACAGCCTCGGGTAACGCTGCTCTGAAGGTTACTTCACTCCCCGGGGGCCGATAAATTACCAGTCCCGACAAGGTGAAGTTAGAAGAAATAGCAACCTTAAACAGAGCGCTTTCGCACCCCGAGATCTTTTGCCCATGCCATGTGGTAGGGTAACAGGACTTGACGGCAAGAGCAATACCCCCACCTCTTGAGGTCCTGTTCAAGGTGTATACCGAGTATTCCGGCGGGAAGGCCAGATTGACAATGGCCGTGTCAGCATCCTGCAGCCAAGTCTCTGTCACACAAAATAGGTCAGGCAACTCCCTGCCTAGCAGATCATTGATGTCAAGATGGTGCTTGACAAGCGACCTAGCATTGAGATTCCAAATGCTAATACCTGGCACCGGGCTTAGAGGCACTCGAAGTGTTTCCCTGCAGCTCTTGCTTACAGGGGCAGACAGCGCAAAGCATCCGCAGCCACACGATAAGGGGCCGCTTAAGGGATCCACCCTAGGTGTAAGGCAGGGTGGTCGCGACCTCTCAATGGCAACCAGACCATCTCTGGTATAGCACCGCATGATGTAGAGTAGACCGACCAGGAGGGGGGCCAGGGTCCAGCCACGTCCAGCGCGTCCTGTCGCGGACGGGCGCAGACGGGCAGGACTCTGGCACGACTCCGGCATGCGACGGCGTCCCAGCTGCGCGTTCCCGCTGCGCGGGAGAGAGCGACTTTAAGTAGGCGCCGGAAATGGAGGGAGGAGCGCGTGGACGCTCCAAGATGGCGCCCGCCGAAAAAAGCCTGGTCCCAAACAAAGATGGCGCTGGTCGCCGATCAGGAAACAACCCACCCACAGGACCCGGACCCACCGAAAACGGTGGTGGAGATTCCAAAATTAAATGCAAGTAAGAGGGGGGGGAGAGCCTAAGCAGCGCACAGTTTAAAATGCTATCACAAACAAAACGAAGCAAAAACGAAGCAGAGACGCGCTAAATGCGCCAGCAAATAACAGTTAAAATTTCAAGCGCTCACAAACCGCAGCGCGGTGATGTGCCACCTTGTCAGGCCGGCAGATGCCTAAAAGTGCCTTAAGTAGGCGCCGGAAATGGAGGGAGGAGCGCGTGGACGCTCCAAGATGGCGCCCGCCGAAAAAAGCCTGGTCCCAAACAAAGATGGCGCTGGTCGCCGATCAGGAAACAACCCACCCACAGGACCCGGACCCACCGAAAACGGTGGTGGAGATTCCAAAATTAAATGCAAGTAAGAGGGGGGGGAGAGCCTAAGCAGCGCACAGTTTAAAATGCTATCACAAACAAAACGAAGCAAAAACGAAGCAGAGACGCGCTAAATGCGCCAGCAAATAACAGTTAAAATTTCAAGCGCTCACAAACCGCAGCGCGGTGATGTGCCACCTTGTCAGGCCGGCAGATGCCTAAAAGTGCCTTAAGTAGGCGCCGGAAATGGAGGGAGGAGCGCGTGGACGCTCCAAGATGGCGCCCGCCGAAAAAAGCCTGGTCCCAAACAAAGATGGCGCTGGTCGCCGATCAGGAAACAACCCACCCACAGGACCCGGACCCACCGAAAACGGTGGTGGAGATTCCAAAATTAAATGCAAGTAAGAGGGGGGGGAGAGCCTAAGCAGCGCACAGTTTAAAATGCTATCACAAACAAAACGAAGCAAAAACGAAGCAGAGACGCGCTAAATGCGCCAGCAAATAACAGTTAAAATTTCAAGCGCTCACAAACCGCAGCGCGGTGATGTGCCATTTACTAGACATACGTCATCTGGCCCGACCAGAGAGCACCCCTAGTGAAAAAGACATATGCAATAATAACGAAGTGATCACTGTATCCTGTTAACAGAAACTTTAGCATGAAACAACCTGGAAAGAAAAGAATAGGAAATCGAAAATCAGTAGGCCACTGATGAACATGAACTTTTATTAAACAACGAACAAAGAAACGATAACATAACGTAATGATAAAACCTATTAATGTCCTAGAAACAAGAAAACGTTAGAAATATGCCAGTGGTGAGAGACCAGAAAAACAGTAAGAGAAACCAAATCACCCCTCGCTGTCCCACCGCCTGCCACGCCCAAAAAATCGATAGACTAGGGAAAATGCAAGTCAGTAGAACATCCGCCCCCACTCTGGAAACTTCCAAGGTGGGGCAGGGTTCCGGCTACGCCCAGCCGGGAGCAGCCCATATAAAGCAGGTCCTGCTGCCACGCCTCGGCCAGGAGATCCTAACGTAGGGTGTAGCCGGAGGAGAGGCCGAGACCAGCGGGACCCGGCCAGGGGATTGCCTTTACAACGCTGAACAGTTGCAGGGGGGGGGGAATGTCTCCTCGACCCTCCCCTCTCTCTCCCAGTCCGGCCGCGGTGGCCCTTGAGAGTTGCAGGTAGTCCCGCCACATGCTCTTCCGGTCCGGCCACCAACGGTCGGGGGGCCGAGGTCGACGGGATCCGGCTGCAGCCAATAAACCAAGAAACCCGTTAATGGGGCCAGAGCCAGGGGCGTCCGGCCGACATCTACCGGAAGCCCGGCCCGAAGACGGACGGGACACTTCTTCTTTCTTGAAAAATGGCTGCGACAACACTGGGGGGGGGATGTCTTGCACATGCCTCCGACCCCCCCCCCCTCGTCCTCATCGCCTGGTCCGGCCATAACAAATCTCAAGCGAGACGCCGTGGGATGCACTGGCAGGGAGAGACGGTGCGAACAGGCCTCTCCCGCCTCCCCAGGTGGAGGCTTCCCAGCTGCACCCTCAGCGCTCCAGGCGCCCGGAAAAGGGTTCTTCCACTGTGGCTATGCTGCAACGTCTCGCCCGGCAGGGTGGAGCCCGTCCGCTCATTTGACCCCGCGATCGCCAGTAGCTACCGAACTCTCAAAATGGCGGTCGACCTGGCAAGAGCGGGCCCAGCATAAAGAAATGGCCCGGTCACTGGTTGACTCCACCACCGTAGTCCTCCACGACCTTGAAGATTCTAGAGGAGCCGCGGGAGTCTCCGACCCCCGATGGGGAATGACTGCCATGATCACCCGTGGAGTGACGAAACTGTATCCGCGGGACGTCGGCGCCAGCCTCACTTTGAATTACTAGAATCCTGCAGACCTCACTTCCGGTGAAAGCACAGTGTGACCCGGTAGGAAAAATTGTTGCACCCCCTCCCCTTTTTGACTGATAGTTCAAACCACCGATCCTTTCCTTTGCCCTTTTAACGGAACTTTGGACTGCCTCCCCCTCTTTTACATTTTCTAGAGAAAACAAAACATTAACCACTACAATAGCATAGCAGTTGACACCAGAACTGTTTTCAAATTGAAAACCAACAACATCTTCAACAGAATCCTTTTTGTTTCTGCTGTGACCCTGCTACAGCACAGCCATTGTCCCCAGCAGTAATTCTGCAATGCCGCTAAGAATAGCTGTGGTGCCTACTGGACTCACTCACCCCCGCGGCGCCCCACGCCGTTATTTGCTGGGCGGCAACTTGCTAGACATCACTTTCGTGCCATCTAGATTTCAGCGCGTTCTGCTGCCTTGGAACTATTCGCACAACAGACCGCTACTGACAAGAATATTTCATTATTGGTGCTGTCAATTTCAATAAATCTATTGGATAATTCAAAAGAAATTGCCACGGTCTCTTCGTTGTTTAAATGTTTTTACTGTTTTTGTTTTCTTGTATATATTTATATGTTATTAAAGTTTTATATTCCTACTACTTTGTTGGAGTGCTATATATTTTTAATGTGACACATAATTGTAAAAACTTTGATGTACAAAGAGTCATTCCTGGAATCTTCCGCTTCAGGCTCTGTCCCCTCCCCAATCACAATACAGGATAGTTTTCAGATAGTAGGAACACGTGTGGTGTGACGGATCTCATCGGGTGTGGGCCTTGATCTACTATAACTCCTTTGAAGAGGGGTGATTCTTTACAGCTGGGGCCATAAACTACATCTGCAGGGCTAGCTGATAGCCTGGACAATCGGACACAGAGGAAGAGGAGTGTCAGAGGGTGCGGTAGTGAATAGGGCGAAAGGGAGGTGTCGGGCGGGCACAGTGTGATTCTCAGGGAAGAGCAGCGCAGATGGGGGGAGGTTTATTGCCCATGCATAAGACAGAGAGCGGGGGTGACCAGTGCCTGGGGAAGATGCTTGCGAGGGTGAGGAGCCATGCTACGAATCGACAGCGTGCAGAGAGTGGGTCTGGTCAAGACATCTAAAATGGCTGCCGTGCACGACAAAAGTGTGGCATTTCAAAAAAGGCAAGATGGCGCAGACAATGTTTTTCAACACTTCCTCATTTCCTTCGAATCGAACGTTAACAGACGTTGGGGCATATTACCAAAGTTAAGCGATATTTATCGCTAACGATGCTTACCAACGAATTTTTTACCGCTAAGCATCATCAGAAATTACCGAAGATAAACCTTGCTATTATCAAGGTTTATCACAAATGCGATAATAAACGGCCGCAATGCATGAATATCGCTAAAAACTCAGCGATATTCATACATTACCGAGCTAATGCTCTTAGCCATGTTATCCACCTCCCATTGGATAACATGGCTAAGAACTGCTCAGGGCAGGTGTTACTTTTTGGAGATATTCGCGCTTAGCGCGAATATCTCCAAAAGTTGGTAATAGGAGATAGATATCTTGCATGTTGTAATGCAAGTTATTGTGGTATATGGAACTCATACCATAATCTCTCAGGAAAGCAGAAACTGATCCTTTTGGGACCGCCTAAAAAGGCCTAGGGGGTGAGGAGTACTCTACTTTGCCCCCTTTTCACGTTCCGAACTATTTTATTTTACTCTCTTCTGTAATTACACAAAATACCAGCGATAAGATGCATCGGAGACACACACTGAGAGAAAGGAGGCCGGAGATGAAGAAGACATGTCAAATACACATTGGAGATAATATAGTGGCAGAAGGGAAGTAAATATGAGTAAACTTACCATGTAACATAAAAATGTTGCACTCTATACTATAAGTCTCATTTTATACTACAATCACTTCGCTACAACCTCATAAATTAAAAATAAAAATAAATAATGTCTCAAACAATTTTTGATTTCTAAATATAAATTTATTCTTCAGAATTTTCTAAATTTGAAACAACTAGTAACATGTCCTCATCAGTAATTTCCTCTTCAATCATCTCATCTGGAATCTCCTCATTAAAAGTCTGCAATGATGATTCTTGTAACTCTATGGTCTCCAAACACTCGATAAATTCGCCATCAAGAGATTGATCAAAAAAATCATTCAAGTCATCTCCTCCTTCTGACAATATTTCATTATTGGTGCTGTCCATTTCAATCAATGTAGTGGAATCATTCAAGTCATCTCCTCGTGACAATATTTCATTATTGGTGCTCTCAATTTCAATCAATGTAGTGGAATCATTCAAGTCATCTCCTCCTTGTGACAATATTTCATTATTGGTGCTGTCCATTTCAATCAATCTAATGGAATCATACAAGCCATCTCCTCCTTGTGACAATATTTCATTATTGGTGCTCTCAATTTCAATCAATGTAGTGGAATCATTCAAGTCATCTCCTTGTGACAATATTTCATTCTTGGTGCTGTCCATTTCAATCAATCTAATGGAATCATACAAGTCATGTCCTCCTTGTGACAATATTTCATTATTGGTGCTCTCAATTTCAATCAATGTAGTGGACAATTCAAAAGAAATTGCCACGGTCTCTTCATTGTGAGCCATTTTATTTTGAAATTGCTTGCTGTAAATTGCAGAAAAAAATAATCACTTTCATTTATCGTTTTTAGTAATACATAATATAAAACTAACTTTATCAAGTATTTAGTATAACAGAAGGACTGCAAATAAATAACAGAAAACATTTTTCAAATTATCTTCAAGTGTACAACATAGTTCCCCTTACAAATTAACAACTCACCTTTTCAAAAGTAGGAAAAGTGTTAGTACTGTGTAAATCAAACACCAGAAATTCACCACCAAAAATTCCTCACAAATGTACCTCAGACAGTAGTATCACAAAATGGCTGTGGTTTCCTCTCATTTGACATATATACATAACCAATTAACTTTCATCACACACAAATACAAAACCAAAGTAACATTTTAATTGGTTCTAAATTTCAACACTTTCAAATGTGTTTTCCCCATGCAATTTTCCATAGGACATTTACATACGTCTACAGCCTGAATGGCTGAACGGAATTACACCAAACTTGACAAAATGGTACATCAAACCTAAGAGGTCAGGAAGGATCTACTATGCCCCCTTATGGTCATTTCCCCCTTCGCTTTGGCCTCCTCTTGTCTCTCAATCCTACCGAGAGACAAGATGGCGGCCGCTACGGACTGTTTGGAATGTTGACAGACGCCGGAGAACCAATCAGCTTCGCGAAGCTCCGTAACGCGAAAAGTACGCGAAGCGGAGCGCTGTTACAGATATATATCTTTTTTTGAACGTTAATTTCTCAAAATCCACTGGAGCACATATATTGAGACCTAGCAAAGGCACATCGGGCTACCAGTCCCTAATATTTTGCCAAGTTTCGTGCAAATCCATTCAGCCGTTCGATTATTATTATTTTATTTTTTTTTTGCCCCGCGGAGCCCTTTTAAAACCTCCACATCAAACGTAGGGGGTCAGCGAGGATCTACTATTCCCCCTTATGGTCATTTGCCCCTTCGCTTTGGCCTCCTCTTGTCTCTCGATCCTACCGAGAGACAAGATGGCGGCCGCTACGGACTGTTTGGAATGTTGACAGACGCCGGAGAACCAATCAGCTTCGCTTCACAAAGCTCCGTTGCGCGAAAAGTACGCGTCCTGGAGCGCTGCCCGGTCCGCTGTTACAGATATATATCTTTTTTTAAACGTTAATTTCTCAAAATCCACTGTAGCACATATATTGAGACCTACAAAAGGCACATCGGGCTACCAGTCCCTACAATTTTGCCAAGTTTCGTGCAAATCCATTCACCCGTTCGGGCTAAAAGTGAGGCCAACCGCCCTATGGAAAACTCAATGTTAAAAACACGTTTTGGGACCCCCCTTTTTTCTCAGCCCCCCCTTGACGAACCCCCCCCAAATTTTCAAGGGCTGCTCAGAAACAAAATGTTCCATTTTCCTGAAAGTTTCAGCCAATTCCGTCCACAAACGCCAAAGTTATTAGACATAGAATTTTCAAAAAACCCATAGAGAAAAAATCCTAACTATATATACCTACTGGCGACCGCCAGTAGGTAATATATATATATTACCTACTGGCGGTCGCCAGTAGGTATATATAGTTAGGATTTTTTCCCTATGGGATTTTTGAAAATTCTATGTCTAATAACTTTGGCGTTTGTGGACGGAATTGGCTGAAATTTTCAGGAAAATGGAACATTTTGTTTCTGAGCAGCCCCTAAAAATTTGGGGGGGGTTCGTCAAGGGGGGGCCGAGAAAAAAGGGGGTTCCAAAACGTGTTTTTCCAATGTTAATTTCCATAGGGCGGTTGGCCTCACTTTTAGCCCGAACGGCTGAATGGATTTGCACGAAACTTGGCAAAATTGTAGGGACTGTTAGCCCGATGTGCCTTTGCTAGGTCTCAATATATGTGCTCCAGTGGATTTTGAGAAATTAACGTTCAAAAAAAGATATATATCTGTAAGCGCGCTCTGGGCAGCGCTCCGGTTCGCGTACTTGACGCGTAACGGAACTTCGCGAAGCGAAGCTGATTGGCTCTCCAGTGTCTGTCAACATTCTAAACAGTCCGGAGCGGCCGCCATCTTGTCTCTCGGTAGGATCGAGAGACAAGAGGAGGCCAAAACAAAGGGGGAAATGACCATAAGGGGGCATAGTAGATCCTCCCTGACCCCCTAGGTTTGATGTGGAGGCTTTAAAAAGGCCCCGCAGGGCAAAAAAAAAAAGGAAAAAAGAATGATAGACTTTTCAAATACTGTATGTTAATTGATTGTTGGTTTTGTTGATTATTTTTTAATTTCTTTATTTTTTAAGCAATTATTTATTATTGTGATTGTGTTTCAAAATTTAATAAACTTTCTAACATTTCACTGTGTGAAATGTCATTATTTTCATTGAACATAGTTTGTAATCTCTGAGGGTGTAAAATGTCCTCATTTTGAAGGAGGTCATCTACTGCTTGCACACATTGCAGTAGTTCTTGGTCCCAAGTTTCATCCATAAATTCTATATAATTTGGATCAATTATTTCTTGGCTGCTCTCTTGCAGGACAATTTGAAATGAAACTTTGTGTTCGCCTTCCATTTTGCCTGAAATTTGGATAAAAAAATATATATTAGTAGAGATAGGGCACTGTTGGGATTAATTTTAGATAGGCAGTTTTTATCAGTGAGTTTATCTTTGGGCAGTGTATAGTATCAGAGTGGAAGTAGGAATATAAAAAAGTGTATGTGATTTAACGTAAGTAATTTCATAATTATACAAGAGAAACCTAACTCCATCCATAACTATAACAGAGAAGTCTATCTAAATCTATAACTACTACAGAGGGATAGTATATAACTATCAGAAAAAGTTTACCATATTAACTTATAGTGCACAATATACTTCAGTTTTTAAAATAACAACTTACCTTTACAAAGAAGTTGAAGTGATTAGTGAAAATCCAATTGAAATGTACACCAGGAAGTAGTAGTCAAAATGGCTGTGTTTCCTTCGCTTCCTTTATATATATTCAGGTACATAACCAATCAAATGTCAGGTAAAAAAAAAATAGAAAATGAAAGTAACATTTTAATTGGTTGTCAATTCCAACACTTCAGATGTGTTTTGTGAAGTAATTTACCTCAGGGTATGGTTATAGACCATATATAGTTAGGAATTAGCATTTACAAAACCTTGAAAATTCACTGAAAAAACCATAGGTTATAGACCATATATAGTTAGGAATTAGCATTTAAAAAACCTTATTTTACTCACACAAAACCATTGAAATTCCATATATAGTTAGTTGTACTAACTATATATCGCACACCCGCAATCCACTGCTGATCATGTCACATATTACATCTTTCATGACATGGTCAGTGACATCACTGATGACATCACTGATGACATCTCAAATGACATCACTGATGACATCACTGATGACATCTCAAATGACATCACTGATGACATCACTGATGACTACATCCAGTGACTGTATAATTCTGTAAAGTTAAAATATGTCTTACATATTGAAGAATGAGTGGATGTATAAGTGTCTTGATGAAGGATTTAGTAGGGGCATGACTGACTGTATGAGTGACTGATTAAATGTGTCTCACTGAGTGCATGGGTTAGTGACTAAACTGTCTTAATTTGTGCATCATTATGTCTGTTGTTCTGTAAACTGCTGCATGTGTTGATCAGTAGCTATATGATTTACTATATGGGTTATTGATTGGTTGCCCAAGCATTTGTATGGGAGACTGAGTGTGTGTGTGGGTGGCTGGGAGGTGTATGACCCTCTGCATAGATGTGTGAGCATTTGATTGACTAGATGTATGGGTTCAAAAGTGCATGTGGAAACAGCTGTATGGGCGGTTGACTGTGTGCATGAGTGTATTGGTGAGTGAATGGATATCTCAGTGCTATATGTCAAAGTAAGTACATATGTAAAATATAGTACATGTGAGAGTTGACATATATAAATAACTGTGCATAAGAGCCAGTGAATGTGTGAGTGGCTGTATGGATCATTGTGAACTTGTATCCAGGATTGTATAAGTGAGTAAATATGTTTTAGTATATGTTTGAATAAGTAAGGTGTGTATAACTGTATAGTTGAGGAAATGGAGGTGTGATTGATTCTTTGCATGACTGACTAAGTGTCTGAGTAACTCCATGGATGAGTGACAGTCTATGAGTGTCTGTTTACACTGAGTGTATCTAAGGTTATATTAGAGTCTGAAGAGGTTCATCGTATTATCACATGAATGATGTCATCAGTGATGTGATCAGTAATGTCAAATGAGATGTCATCAGTGATGTCATCAGTGATGTCATTGGAGATGTCATCAGTGATGTCATTTGAGATGTCATAAGTGATGTCATCAGTGATGTCATCAGTGATGTCATTTGAGATGTCATCAGTGATGTCATCAGTGATGTCACTGACCATGTCATGAATGATGTAATATGTGACATGATCAGCAGTGGATTGCGGGTGCGCGATATATAGTTAGTACAACTAACTATATATGGAATTTCAATGGTTTTGTGTGAGTAAAATAAGGTTTTTTAAATGCTAATTCCTAACTATATATGGTCTATAACCTATGGTTTTTTCAGTGAATATATATATATATATATATATATATATATATATATATATCGAAGTAAGTCATCACCAAAAACAAGGCACAACAATGAAAATGACGATAGGCAGACCCGGATTTTGTGCTCAAACAGGGTGTTTTATTTCTTCAGTCAGCCCGCCGCCATAACACGTTTCACTTCCCAAACGAAGCTTGATCACATGGCTATCACTATATATATATTACCTACTGGCACCGGTGGACGAATCTTTGTGAATTTCTCCAAGAAAATGGCCTGCTCGGTTCCGCTCCTTCCCTGAAAGTTTGGGGGTGATTCGTCAAGTGGGGGCTGAGAAAAAAGGGGGGTCCCAAAACGTGTTTTCCCCATGCATTTTTCCATAGGGACCTTTAGCCAGGGCTACAGCCCGAACAGCTAAACGGAATTACACAAAATTTGGCAGAGAGGTAGAGTTCAGTTCGCAGATTGTGCTTTTTGTTAAATGGTGTAAATCTGTTCAGTAGTTTCTGAGAAAATTGCAAGTAAAATCATAGCGATATCTAGAGTCGGAGTTCAGTACGCGTACTGAAATCTGTTCAATTACGAGCGCGAGCTGCATGCTGATTGGCTGTGAACTGTCTGTCAAAACTCGGGGGGCGCTAGAGGGCGCACTGCGGTATGGCTGGCTAGAGAGTCAGCTCCGCCGGACGGTCGCGCTCTTACCGACTTCTGACCCCCTAAAACCCCACCGGCACAAGCGCTGAGCAGAGATTTGTGCGTCGGAATGTGGGGCCGACCTCTCCTGACAAGGAGACTCGTCCTGAGCGGCTAGAAACAGACGAGACAGCTAAAAGATCGGAGCCATCGCGGACGCTGCTCAAAATGGCCGCCCCGGAGGATCAGGGACCCGGAGCGATTACCAGCGCCTGGCGTACCTGGACTGATGCTGACACTTGGCGCAGCTTGATATAAGGCTGTCCGACAACACCTGGGGCTCGGCGGGGCCCCCAAAGGTCCCCAGTGCTTGGCGCAACTAGAAATCGGCGTGCGTTCCACTGTGGGCAAGATGGCGGCACCCGTGAAACGCACAACACTGGCGGCGGGAACGGCCGATCAGGCCGATCGGAGCCCCTCGAAGTCCAGCGGTGCCACTCGCAAATGAGGGAGAGAAGACACATTTGAATCCTCGTCGCAGATAGACGCCTGTGGAGAGCTCGGCCAGCGAGGCCCCCACACGAAGACACGCAGTGAGTACCGAGCACGCCTCAGCTGCCAGCAAGCGCTATATCTGGCCCCCACGAGTATCATGAGGCGGACTGAGCATTACCATGGTGGTGAGGGGTATGCATGGCACATGCACGCATGAAAAACGGACTGTATAACTCTGCCACGCACGTTGACTCTGCACACCTGCTCTGAGGGGGGGGCCCCCAACGCATTGCAGCCACTATAAGAGCGCCGACTGGAGCCCTAAGAAGAAGGCCCTGCACGAAGACGACCGGCCATATTCCGGCCATATTTCCAAAACACGTGACTGGCGAATGTCTACACGTAAAGCTCGGTGGGGGGCTGCGGCGAAAACACACCGTGTCAACTCCACAACCGGTGGGACAACGACTAGCAGCCCCAGATTGTCATCGACACAAACTACGCCAAAGCTGCTGATTGACATGGGGAAACCAGACAGGCAGCAAACTAAGCTCCAATTTGAAGCGCGAAAGCAAGATAAAATGGCCACGTCAGACCCAGAGGCGGAAGGAGGCCAGGAACATTCGGGCACCACGGGCATGGAATCAGTGCTAAGGGCGATTCAGAAAAGCCTGCAAGAAATGAATGGGAAACTAGACAACGTGGTGCAAAGAGTGGACAACATGACGGCGAAAATTGAACAGCACGACGGACGTATAACGGAAGCCGAACAACGAATCTCGCAAGTGGAGGATGATCAACAGGCCATGTCCAGGTCCTGCGGAGGCCTGGAAAAGACAGTGGAAACCTTGCGCGCCAGGGTAGAGGACCAGGAAGCCAGGTCCAGGCGCAACAACGTCCGGATTTCGGGTTTGCCGGAATCCACAAACACAGGGAAGATGGAGACTTACATAGAATCGTTGGTCAAAGAGATATTTGGTTCTGAGAAACTGTCTTCCGTGTTCCTGGTCGAACGGGCACACCGTTCACTTGCGCCAGTACCAAAACCTGGTGCCGCCCCACGCATGGTCATAGCCCGATTGCTCAACTACCGGGACCGCGATACAATCCTTAGGTTGGCCAGAGAAATGGGTAAGGTCACACATCAAGGTAACACGCTAGAGTTCTATCCAGACCATACCATGGCGGTGCAACTGGCGCGGAAAGAATTCGCTCCAGTTAAAAAGAAGCTGAGGGAACTCGGACAAGAATATGCAATGTTATACCCGGCGAAACTCAAAATCTTCACTGGCGGGAAACCGGTCATACTACCAACAGTACAGGCGGCACAGGAATACGTTCGGCAACAACTGAAACGGCGCAAGCAACAAGATCGAAGTGCGGACACGAGCGATGTAGAATGAATGACCCGAACAATGGGCGCACGATACTGAATTTCGGTGCACATCTGTGTGAAGCAGGCGATGGACGCTGCGTAAGTGGGCAGCTATTCACACACACCTAGACAGTTGTGTCGGTAGCAGATGGCGACCTGGTGTGGCACTTACGAACTCACTGTAAGTATAGACCCTGATGGTGATGTGCCGCAGCAGAGTCAACAAGACTGTGAGTATAAATGGTATGGAGGACACAAGGGTTTCTGGTTATTTGCTACTCAGTTATGAGGACTGCATGGTCACAACCTAGTGACTACCACCCGGGCGCAAAGTATGGTTTGCATGATTCCACTGACAGGGGGCACGCTATCCATGCCGTACCATGGTTGAGTCTAGTGGCTACGAAGATGTAACTAATGGTGGGGATTCTGGCGAACTGACAGCATGCCGCCTTGGCGGCCCTACATGTGCTGGAGGGGGCGGGGGGTTGGGGGATACTAGAGCACATGTATTGCATTACAGCGTGGACTGCGACCGTCCACGTCCACTATGTGGATGGTGATGTGTGAACCTGGTGTTACCCCCAAGTGGGTGTTCCCCACTAAGAATTTGACTTTACAGTTAAAGGTTGTTCAGGGATGGCTTTGGCAAAGTTCGGGGGCTAAAGTGGGTGGGGGGAGGATGGGGATTTCTGAATACTTCATACTGCAATCTCTGTGTCTGAGAAGCATGGCGAACTCCTTAGTTGTATATTATGATTTGAGAGATGTCTATGTACAGAACATACCAACATCGATGCAGGTCACTGTAAAATGTTTATGTCAGTATGCACTGAAAAGACAGAGCTATATATGTAAGGTATACATCATTGATAACCAGGTTCACACCCATGACAGGTACTAACACGCTTAAATTTCTAACGTGGAATGTAAGGGGGCTGGGTGACCCAAAAAAGATCAGGCGGCTCTTTGCTTACTTTGACAGGATACATGTTAGCATTGTATTTTTACAGGAAACGCACTTAGCGCGAGACAGTACTTCCACACTAGGCGCTAAATGGGCTGAGTCTGTCACCAACTCGAACTTCTCGTCATACTCAAGAGGGGTGAGCATATTGATCAGAAAGGGCACGGGTTTTGAGATCACGGACATACACAGGGACTCAGGAGGGAGGACCGTGATAATAGCTGGAGTGGTAAGGCGGCAGAAGATACTATTAGTAAACACATATGCGCCTAACGTGGATGACCCGGAATTTTTCAGACAGGTGTGGCACACTATCGTCGACAAGCAGACAACTCAAGTAATTTGGGGTGGGGATTTCAATGTCACCCTACAGGATACTCTGGATAGGGCATCACATACGCTGGAACAGCACGGCAAGGCGCGGTTGATGCTGCAAGACACCATGGACGACCTGAACATGGTAGATTTATGGAGAACACGCAACCCAGTAACAACTATAGCGACACATATAAATGCAGCGAACAATAGTTGGTCTAGGCTAGACTACTGGCTGGGCACGAAAGAGATACTTTCATGGGTTAGGGACATATAACTCACCTACCGCGAACGCTTTCGGATCATGGTCCAGTACTCTTAGACATCGCTATACCATGCTATGACCCACCACCCTTTACTTGGCGTTTCAATGCGGCTGCGCTGCAAGATCACATATATGTCGAAACTATACACAAGGCTATAGTAGATTACTTCGATCTAAATGCCCCAACTACTGAAGACCCTGGTCTGCTATGGGAGGCCTTTAAGGCCACGATACGAGGGATCTGTATCAGTACCACCTCAGGCATCCTCAAAGATATAAGACGGCAGCTGCACACACGAGAACAGGCTATACAAACCTTGGAACAAACGTACACCCAGACGGGCGACACTGCTATTTTGGGGGAAATTAAAGCGCTACTGACTGAATACGATGGGTTCGCGACGGACGAACTGAAATATGTGTCAAAGCGTGCGACAGCGAGGAGGTATGGGGAAGGAGGTAGACCTGGTAGGGAATTGGCCGCAAAAATATGCGCGGGTAGGGCCCCACAACACGTAACTTCCATTAAAACGGACACAGGGGAGGTGATCACGGACACAAAGGGGATACTAACTGAATTCATGAATACTTACGAGGCACTTTACAAAGCATGTCCATCACCGTCACAAAGGGATTTACTGCACTACATGGAAGATATAGAACTGGCATGGCTAGCGGACGGACATAGGAAATATCTAGAACGCCCGGTGACAGTAGAAGAAGTGGCTGATACCATTCGGAGATTACCGAATAACAAAGCTCCTGGGCCGGACGGCTTTACCACGGAATTCTATAAAAAATACGCTGATACACTTGCACCATACTTGGTGCGGCTATACGGGGCAGCGCACGAAGCTCAGATGCTGCCGGCGACCATGAGAGAGGCACTCCTCGTGGCGTTGTTGAAACCGGGTAAGGAGGTAGATAAATGCGACTCATTCGCCCTCTTTCCTTATTGAATGTGGACACTAAGATAATAGCTAGTTTGCTGGCGGACAGGTTGAAACCCCTTATGCCCTTGCTGATCAGACCGGACCAATCTGGTTTTATCCCAGACAGAGCGACTACACACAACACTCGTACATTGTTCGCATTGGCCCATTATTTAACACCGGAAACGAAGGCGGTGGCTGTGTTGCTGGACGCAGCTAAAGCATTTGACACAATAGGCTGGCCCTTTATCCAAGCAGTATTGGTGCGTATGGGGTTTCCACAGATTTTTCTGGGTTGGATAACGATGTTGTATTCAAGCTTGACAGCACGCATTAGAGTGAACAAATACATATCAGAATCCATTTCAATATGCAGAGGTACTAGACAGGGATGCCCGCTCTCGCCGATGCTATTCGCATTAGTGCTGGAGCCGCTAGCATGTAAGATCCGGCAGCATCACCACTATTCAGCGATACAAATGCCCTCCAGACCCATACATATCTCGCTGTACGCAGACGACATGGTGCTGTATGTTAAAAATCCTGAACAACACCTTAATCCACTCCTGAGAGAGTACATTAGGTTTGGCCTACAATCCGGGTTGCAGATTAACTGGGATAAATCCCTAGTCCTGTCCTTAACGGACAGCACCTGCCCGACCAAACTAGACTATCCTTTAAAATGGCAGGAGGAACCTACGAAATATTTAGGTGTTTGGTTCCACAGAGACCCGGAACTGGTGGTAAGGACGAACTACGGGCGGACCATCTCGTCACTAGAGGACAAAGTTAAGAAATGGAACAGACTTCCCCTCTCGTTGGCAGACAGGGCGGCCATTGTAAAAATGGTGCTTCTACCGAAGCTCCTATACTTGTTCAATAATATCCCAATCAAACCGCCCGCAGCCGTATTCCGTAACATTAACACACTGGTCCTTAATTTGTTGTGGGCGGGGAAACAAGCGAGGATGGAATTACGCACCATGACGCTGCCATATTCAAAGGGGGGCTTCAGAGTACCAGACTTCTATTTATATTACTTATGCGCGCAAGCGCAGTACGCGCATTACTGGTTCCATGAGGTGCCCTTCCTGACACATGTAGCCGTAGAGGCGGGCGACACTGACCCTATCCCACTAGCCAACATATTGACACATAAACGCACTAAACTACATGAACGAGACATAAATCCAGTTAATACCACGACTGAGGCATGGCGGCTGATAGGCAAGGCAACGCACAGCTTACCACTGTATGCACCGGCACTTCCCCTGGCACATCATCCGGCTCTTTCGGTAACACAGGAGAAGGTCGGCATGGATCTGTTCAAGCGGGCGGGACTAGACACTCTTGGGGACCTATACGATGGCGGGGTCTTCCTAACACTGGACAAGCTCCACTACATAACAAACCCGACTCCATTGTTCAGTTTCAACTACTATAGACTACAAAGGGCACTTAGGGAACTCTACCCGACACATCCTGAGGAGCCTCCCGCACTCGCGCCCCTACAACTACTCCTAACTACACCGGCAGCGTCTCACCTAGTATCCAAACTGTATGCCAGTATACAGGAGGCGGTGGGGGCGAATACACACAAGGCTAAGGACAGATGGAGCGCTGGACTAACAGAACCTCTCACTGACATGGAATGGGATTCCTCATGTGCGCTGACTGGTATGTTGACCCCTAACGGGAACTTGAAAATAATACACTACAAATATTTACACCAGGTATACCACACGCCTCAGAAATTACATAAATATGGTTTGCGAGATGATTCACAATGTTATAGATGCAAGCAAGATGATGCGGATTTCATGCACCTAGCGTGGCACTGCCGCAAAGTGGCGGGATATTGGAAATGCGTCATGCAGGTCCTGAACGAGATGCTGGGGACAACTATGCTGTGTGATGCGAAGATCTGTTTGCTAGGCATTATCCCGCAAATTAGAGCATTGAAACGCAAATTTTGTGCTATAGCGCTTTTACTGGCTAAGAGAAGGGTATCTATGCATTGGAATGGCAAAAGGGCCCCCGAGGTAAAGCATTGGGTGAGAGATATGGTGTATTGTAGAGACACACTCGCAACGTATGAAGAAGAGCTGCCAGGTGGTTCTAGGCCCAAAGATTATTGGGGGTACTTGCGGGAGTATTTACTGGCACATGATGATGCTGGATCGGAGACGGAGATAGAGGGACCTACAGATACGACACTGACAACTCAGAGTGCACAAGTTTCGCAATAATGGCACTGAGGAGGGAGGATGCTGTGACACAGACGGATTATATCAGAAGATGAACTAAAAGTTGGGGATTATATTGTTTGGTTTGTTAAAGTTACGATACAAGATAGGGAAAAAATAAACTTTGAAAATGTAAGATTACTGATTTATAAGTGAACGAATACAGCACTGAGATATATGTGCAGGCTATCGAATATTACGCCGCCGGTCCGTTGGATGTCGGCTGTTGGGCTGTGTAACACTAAAGCCAATGATTTTGATTTTTGAGTGCGGATAGCCGGCCATTTATGGATGTAGGCATATGCACTGTGTGTGTATACCTTGTTGTTTTCTGTTTGTAAGCAACATGAAGTGCATCAATCCTCTTACCTCAATAAACAAATAATAAAAAAAAAAATAAAAAAAAAACTGTCTGTCAAAACTCGAAACCAGGAAGTGTTGGCAGCCATCTTGTGCCTCGCTAGAACCGAGTCACAAGAAAACAGTAAAACAAAGTTGAGAAATAAGGGAAGGGGGTAGGGTAGAGACATTTTCACCCTCTAGGCTTGCTCAGGGGGTCGTGCATGGATGTTTAGACTCTATTTTTTATTTTATTTTTTTTAAAGAAAAATGGCGGCGTACGCGTATGTAAATACCTACAATTACGAGCAGGAGCTGCATGCTGATTGGCTGACAATACTCCAAACCAGGAAGTGTTGGCAGCCATGTTGTTTGTCGGGAGAGCAGAGTCACAAGAAAACAGTAAAACAAAGTTGAGAAATAAGGAAAGGGGGCAGGGTAGAAACATTCTGAGCCTATAGTCTTGGTCAGGGGGTGGTACATGGATCTTTAGGCTCAATTTTTATTTTTTTTAAAATAAAAAATGGTGGGGTACTCGTGCAGTACTTGTACGCGGTGGAAAAGGTGAATAAAACGTAGAAGTCCGTTTTATTCAATAGGTCCTGGGGGGCCAAATTACGGGGTCAATTTTTCTGCATAATGGGGGCTTGTAAGGTGGCCCGAGCACTGGGGAAGGGCACTCCTCTGGTTTTATTTTGAAGTATGTGGGGGGAGGGTTACGGTCCTACTCCCCGCAGTCTCTGTTAGCAGCACCCCTGGGGTCTTTTAAAAAAAAAAAAATGTTTTGAGCTCTCTCTGGGGCAGTGATATGTAAAATGACCTTCCAGCTCCGGGTACCTGCATTGACTGGAGTTTTTTATTATTGTTGTATGGGTGGGCTTGATAATATGATCTTGTAAATTCCCATAGAAGCCTATGTTCTGGTGTTAACATGGGCTTCTCTGGGAAATAACAAGGCCGTATTATGAAGCTCATTATCGCCGTTTTATCGGCAGTTTCTTGCCAATAAAACGGCGATAATTTTAACACCGGTGGTTGATGTTATGCAGCTAAGTTTACTGGTCAAAAAAAGAGGAATGGGCCATATTATCAAGAAAAGGCGATACATTATCGCTGTTTTTATTGGCAGGAAACTGTTGATAAAGCGGGGATAATGGGCTTTATAATATATCCTTGTGAATTGCCATAGAAGCTCATGTTGACACTAGAACCTGGGCTGCTATGGGAATTTTACAAGGGCCTATTATCAAGCCCATTATCGGCACTTTAGCGGCAGTTTTCTGCTGATAAAAGCGGCGATAAATTATCGCCCTTTCGTGATGATATGGCACTGACGGGCGTATTATCAAGGATCGGTGTTAAAATTATTGTTGTTTAATGGGCATGAAAGTGGCGATGAAACTCGAAAATGGTCTTGATAAAACGCCTTTGTTAATTCTCATAGAAGCCCATGTCCTGGTGTTAACATGGGCTTCTATGGGAATTAACAAGGGCCTATTATGAAGCTCATTATCGCCGGTTTATCGGCAGGTAATGGCGATAAAAGCGGTGGTAATGTATCGCCTTTTGTTGATAATATACCCCTTCATTTCTATGATAGTATGTAAAACTTACCTTTTTTGTGTAGCAGTTGTACTCTCTACGCATGTGCAGCCTCATTTCGAAGCCCACGTTTTTTTCTTTTTCTTCAAGTTCAACACAAACAAAGCTTTCTTTATTTCAGGTATTACATTTGGCGCTTTGTTTTCCCGGGTCATGTGTGTCATCCGCTGCTGTACTTTTGTAATATATTAATAATCGTATTTTATCTACATTTATTTGGAACGTAGTGCCGAGGCGCCAAACGTTGATCACGTACTCCGTCCACCGCCATTTTAGTAGTTTTTCACGGTTGTTTTTATTACATCTGTTACTTTCATTTTATCGTCCTCCTATTTTCTTTGTGATCGACGAGATTTCGAGGCACAGACACCACGGTGTTTGTCCTTAAACTCTGATGTAATCAGACTTGGTCACACGTATACCTAAAAACTAATTTGAAGGACGTAAGTCACAGGCATTGCAACGTGTTTTCGTCAACAGAAAGACATTATTAAGATTATCGGTGGTTTTTTCGGCAGGAAAACTGCCGATAAAGCGGCGATAAAGGGCTTGATAATAGGCTGTTGTGAATTCCCATAACAGCCCAAGTTAACATCAGAACCTGGGCTGCTATGGGAATTTCCAAGGCCCTATTATCAAGCCCATTATCGCAGTTTTATCGGAATTTTTGCTGCCGATAAAAGCGGCGATAATGTATCGCCTTTTGTTGATAATATGCGACTTCGTTCCGTGTCCTGCATTGCATTTTGCGATGCAGGGCGCAGGATACGAAATTCATTTTATTATTTTAATTGTTTACTTACCTGCAATCATCCAGATTCCGCTGTTTATAACCCCCCACCCTGCCCCTCCCCGCCCCATTTGGCTACCTCACCACAACTCCCTCCACGGACCGCGGCTGAGTCAGTTACTTGTACTTACGTTAAGCATAATAAATAATAAAAAAAGTATATATTGTAAAATTGTCACCTGTGGAAGATACAAAAAAACACAGTTACTAGATATATTTTACAACACAAAATAATTTGTAAAACATTTCATTTGCCTTTTTTGCTGTTCTCAGAATATATTGAATTTCACTACAAACAGTGAGTTCAATAGTAACAGCGGGCAAAAAAAAGACAATCCATAAGGATATCTTAAAAAAAAACAGTCTACATTGTCAATAACAATATAAAAAATAGAAATAAAACATATCTTAAATGTTTTTTTCTAAGGAGCAATTTCTTACGTAAATATAAGATATCTCAAGCAATCATAAAATAACAATATATTCTGATTAATTTTCTTACACTGTAAATAATGCTACTTACAAGTAGATGCTGAGAAAATACACAGCAAAAAGTCCTTAATGGTTTCGCACACTTTTCCCTACGGCCAAATAGTATGCATCAAGTCCTTGATTTGGAAGTTGTTCAATAGTTATCCTGAACGTTCGCCTCCCAGCCTTCTGTTCCAAAACCACCGACATCATCTACGGGTCTCCCAGGACTCATCCATCAATCCAACGCTGTTCATCATCTACATGGCCTCCCTAACACAAGTAGGCCACCATCACAACTTCAACAACATCTATTACACAAAGAACACCCAGCTCATCCTCTTCGTCACCAAGAAGCCACATACCATCAAAAGGAACCTCCATGACACAATGAAGGACGTTAACAACTACATAAAGAGCAGCACTGTAAACACAAACTGGCAGAAGATGAAGGTACTCATCCTCAGACCCACTCCATCAGCCTCAGACAACTCCTGCTACCTGACTACAGTGTGAAGAGTACCAACACCTACTAACCATGTGCACAACATAGGATTCAACCTCAACTGCTCCCTCTCCATGTGTAAGCAAGTCTACACCGTGTCCTCGTACTGCTATAACACCCTCCACATGCTCCGCAACATTTACAAGTGGATCCTAACCAAAAGAAGAACAGTGACACAGGCCCTCATCAGCAGCAGATTACACTGTGGTAAAACACTCTGCACATGAGTTCTAGCTGAACACCTACAACAACTACAACAAATCCAAAAGACCACTACCGGACTGGTCATCAATGTCCCCGGCTGCACCCACATCACCCACCACCTGATACACCTACACTGCCTCAATATCAACAAAAGGATCACCTTTAAGCTCCTCACTCTCACTTACAAAATACTCTACAACACCAGACTAATCTACCTTAACAGCACTAATCCTAAAGGGCAAATTTTGATCTTAAAATTTTGTCTTTAAAAATATTAGGTAAGAATTTGGTAACTCTTTGGGCAAACGTTGCTTAAAAACTATTGAGTATCATTACACTGTATCCAACCTTTCAGACATTTTAAATAAACAATGTAATATCCAGATGTGGTAGAAGGTCCATCATGAAAAATAATAGCAACAGCTATAAAGTTCTTCCTGATATTGAACATTGACCAGCTACAAAATTTTTAATTAAAGTTTTCAATTTTGTTTCATCAGTTCTACAACGTTGCAGCATTAAAATAACATACTGTCCATATCTTTGTATAAATAATGTTGATGACATTTCTGATTTACATTGGCTACACTCCATGTTTTGACTTGCTCCTCTAATTAGATTGTTAAAAGGCACTTATTCACAGTCAGGTAAATTCAAATATATGAATCTCTCAGTGTCTATGTCAGTGCTACATGTAAACAAACAATTTCGACAGTCGTGATGCCATTTATAAGAAAGGCCAAAAAGGTTTTCAACATCTATACCTTCATCTTCCAGTACACCAAGCATAAACATTAAAAATTCCTGACAATCGTGCTGAATATTCTGCGTAAATTGAGTAGAACCAGAACATATGTCCAAAACATTTCGAATATCAGAAACACTTTGTATTTTACTTTTATCACTAGTACATTTCTCATAAACAGAATTCAACAATGAACAGAATCTTTTGTCCTGATTTTCTATAATTTGCGGTTGGAAACGTTGAAGAAAAGAAACAACATTAACAACTACATTAGCATAGCAGTTGACACCAGGACTATTTTCAAATCGATAACCAACATTCTCTTCAACACTGTCCTTTGTCTTTTTGCTTGGAGGCGCAACTTCATCTTGTTTTTTTTCTTTCTCTATAGTTTCAGAACCGATATTCTCAAATCTTCTTTTTCTACCTACCACACGCTTTTCAATCACTGGATATTGACCTAAATTGGGTGCATATTCTCTTCTTAACCTATTATACTCTTTCACACAGTTTGTATCTGCAGAAACCGTTGTCTCATCAAAATCAATCAAGTACAATCCAGATAAGGTTCTGACTTGAGACAAAGCAACATATGCCATACCTTCTTTAAACACAGTACTTCCAATATTCACTAAAGCACAATCTACACTTAAACTTTGAGATTTATGAATGGTCACCGCATATGCCAAACAAACATGAAACTGTTTTTGGCAGACATACAAATCTTTTATAAGCAAAAGTCGAGCTGCACGACTAACTTGTTGTACTTCAGCAATTTCATCAAATTTGATTTTCAAAAATTCAATGCCTGCTCTGTTTACATAATTAACAAAATCAAAAATTTTACCCATTGCTCCATTTACTAAACCTTTTTGCACATCCAAATTACGTCGCAAAATTACTCTACATTTTACACATGCATACAAATTCTTTTCTAAACCAGCAGTTTTACTTATCGATTTCTCTAAACAATCCAATTTCCTCTTCAAGTTTTCACTCAAAATAATTCTGGTTCTCTCATGTTCTATTTTACCAATTGCTTCCAATTTTATAATTTCTTCATTTTCCAACTGTAACATTTCTTCATTGAATATAGAACATTCACGCAGTGTTGGCATTAAGCAGATTACAGATTTGTTTTCTGCAATTCTCATGTATATGTTCTCTGGGACAATATTTGCATTTGGAAACAAATTGGAAAGTAATCGTGTCTGTAAAGCTTGTTTTCCATCTTTGGAAAATTTTCCAATTCTTATAGCTTGAAGAATAGTTCCATGATCAACATCATTTGCTTGTCTCATATTTGTAGTAAGTTCCTTATACTGAAAATATGACGAAATGTTTACATTGCCAATACTCCCCAAAGACTTTCTAGTATCTTCATGCACGCGTGTTTTAAACACTGGCTGTCCTTTTACAGTAGTAAGTTGTAGAAGATCTCCAAAAACGATGACGTGTTTTCCTCCGAATAATACGTCATACACTGTTTTATGAATTTGCTGCATTCTTAAATGCACAAAGGTAAGCATTAAGTTTGAGACCATGCTTACCTCATCAATAATGAGAAGCTTCATTTTCTTCAACACTCTTGAAACTTCATAAGAAGCTTCTCCAGATAGCTTGTGGTATTGCCATGCTCTACTTGTAGCATTAATAAACTATGTAGAGTAATTCCTTTAAGATTGTGTGCCATCAACCCAGTTGGAGCAGTGACAACACAAGACATATGCGACTCAGTTCTTTTCTGTAGGAAACTTGTGATTACTTTAATTAAAAAACTTTTTGCTGTTCCAGCTTGTCCACTCACATACATATGGATAGGTTCAAATGATGAGCAAGAACACTCTTTCTTCTCATGAAGAAATCCATGGTCAATATGTTCTCTCACTTGCTCATATATTTCTTTCTGCTCAAGATTTAGTTGTTCTTGTAAGTTTTCTAAGTTTGTTAGATGTTCTTGACCTTGATACATTACTGTTTCCACTTCTTCCATAGCAGTTGCTGCTTCTATTAGAACAATTGGTTCTCCTTGTGGGTCCTGACTCAACGGAGCAGAAGTTTAACCGTCTTGAGAACTATCTCTAGCAATCTCAGCTGCAATTGTAGCTTCTTGATCAATTTCGTCATTCAACATTTTGACATAATTAGCAAAAACAGGACATTCTATTGTATCTTTAGTTGCATTGAAGGAATCTTCATAGCTCTCAAAATCTCCAAGTAATTCCAATTCTGAATGCCATGGCTTGAAAAGTTGCAAAAGAGCTAAATAGTCAAATTCCCTTTTGTCAGGTGTTTCGCAACTCAGTTGTCCTTTTCTTTGTTTCACCAGACATCCTTCAGAACCAATAACGGCATATATACCATTATTAATGTTTTTGGTAATATCCCGTTTAAAAATATAGTTTTGCAGCACTTCATAGTGACAAATGTTCTCAAGATGATGACTTCTATTTGGATAATATGTATCCAACATATTTGTTTTCAGAATATCAGTACTTTCTGGCTTTTTTTCAGCTAAATATTCAATTTCTTGTACAGATTTATGAACTCGGTTTCGTGTTGCAGCAAGACCTAGATTCACCCAAATGATTCTTCTAGATTTGGAGTATAGACTTGCAGATGATAAGCGATCCGAGCATTCGTACGCTCCAATTTCTCGATGAGATAACATCTTCAAACTGTAACTGTATAATTTCTTACTTAGACTCTTCTCATGGTAAATCTCTTCCCACATTTCCTTCAATTCCGTCTTTTCTGACTTTGTTATGCACGATGTCACACATCGAGCAACAGCAATGGAATTGTCTGCAACATATTGAATATCCATATTAGCATTCCACATAGACAAAATGACTGAGTTATAGTCATTTATGTATTTTGACTCTTCATTTCTTCTTAAGCCGTAGGTATTTTTTGGAGACTTTCTTGTGATATTATGTCGCAAAGATGACATAAAACTGTTCACTCTTCCTTTCGATATTATCGAGGAAATGCAAAACGGCATTTGCTGTAGAATTTGTCCAAAGATTTGTAATTTCGACGACAGTATTTGCTACAACGATGGCTTTGGAATCGTAAGACTTGTTGTCTTAAGTCCTTACCTTGTGTACTTTTGGGTACTTCACATGTAGCATATTCTTCAATAAAAGACAACACAGTATCATCTGAGTCTGTTCCAAATTTTGGAGCATCTTTGATCCATAATAGCATATGTATGTGAGGAGCACCTCTCCAGAACCTCTCCAAGAGGAGGATTTTTTTTATTGGTGATAAAAGACATCATAGCTTCGAATTTATGATTGAAATACCTGCATACATTAACAGGATCCAAAGAGCACAATTCTCCAGGTGTCTTGTATTCGATATTTGGTATATTTGGATTTGCCTCTCGAAGAAATTGAAGTAAATCATCCCAAGCATATTCAGCACAGCTTAGAGTAAGGAACCATGTAGGAGTTCCTAAGTTCCTTAGCATACATTTGAGTTCTCCGTGACGACTGTACCAGTGCTCATTAGTACCATGCTGACATGCCATCCGATTAATCAGATGAGTTTCCAACACATTATCTTTCTGCTGTACTTTATCCATAAATTCTTTTGCTGAAACATTTTGCATATGTACACCTGTTTTCAATATGTGGTTTACTGCATAAGAAAGTCCAGACAAATCACTCTCAAACAAAAGATGAAACAAATATGAAATACATTGTCGAAATCTTGCATCTTCTGCATATAATCTTGATGTCCGGTATTCAGATGCAGGAATCTGCACAGGTCGTTCATCATATCGTCCTCCTTTTCCTGTAGGAAACAACTGAGGGAAACAACGAGCTTCCAAGCTTTTTTCCATACACTAATGGAACTTCCTTTGCTTCTTTCATTTGAAATAGCTCTATAGCATTCCCCATCATTTCTTTGGAATGCAATGGATGAACACTTTAATGTTCGTAGATTTCTTTAGTTCTGGACACATCCACTTTTTCAATTTGTCCAGATGGCAAGTCAGTATCTTCTTGTACAGATATTTCTTCTTCTCCCACATACACATTTTTGTAATATTGATTATTTTTTACAAGATACAACGTTGCCTTTTTCACTTTCCTAACATCCACTAATTCTTGCCAGATTGTCTTACTCTTAGTAGGAACGCCATTAACAAGAATAACTAAAGGTTCATCCTCTACATTTTTTACACCAATAGTTTCAATATTTTTCTTTAAATCTAGAGGCAAATATACAACTCTTCCTTTTAATCCTCTCTGTAAATCAGAAGGAGGCAATTTTTCTGTCCTAGGCTCCATAGAACAATAGGCTGAAATGGATGCACACATTGAATAGGAATAGACTCATAGGTATTTAAATCCATCAGTTCAGAAGGAATATTTACCCACTCAAGATTATTATGCACAGCTCTAGCAGGCATTTTGTTCTCTTCTAATTTGTTATAACAATATTTACAAATACGCTGATCAGAACCCAAATCAAAACAATTCTCTACCAACAAATAAGTTGTAAAATCCATCCACTCATTATTATTTTCCTTTTCACTTATTAAATACAGATCAACAGTCCTGGTCTGATTTTTATAATGAATTTGTCGACAACAGATACAAGAATAATTTGGCCTTTCACCTGAAATCACCTTAAACTGTATAATTTCTTGTTCAAAATGTTCTACACTGCACTGTCCTACATTCTCTTCCACATTTTCTTCTATTAATCTCTCACTTTCTGCACTGTCTTCCTGAGGACCAAAGTAACTAATCTCAATTGCATCACAAACATTTGTTACGTCTGATACAGATCCACTCAAAAGAGCACTGTTCAACTTTTTTAACATTAGTGCTGGACTTTTCGCGTAATACAATGTTCTGACTAATTTCCTCATCTGAGTATGATGAACTGCTAACATCCTGAAATGGTGGAAAACACTTCAACATACTTTTTTAAAAACACAAGGTAGAGAATGACCTTGTAAACCAGTATTTTCTCTCACTCTGCAAGGGTTTAGTCCTTGTAACATCTTAATATTTTGTTTAACACTTTTCTTGGTGTAATTATGTAAGAAATTGCATAAAAAATCAATAGATTCTTGAAGGACACTGCAAATACTACTACAATTCCAAGTGTACACTGGAGGTTTAGGACGTCTCCCTAAAACTTCAGCAACTAACACCTCTTCTGCATTTCTAGGAACAATTTTCTCTTTCTCAATAGGACAACCATTTCTAACCTCATAAGCACGACCAGTAGTGTCAACTGCATGCAACAAATCATTACTCTGAAGATAACTTTCTTCATTAAAAAAAAGGCTCAGAAGTTGAAGTATGTTTCCATTCACCCAAAAAAAACTCACAAGAATTACTTCTGTTAATTAGGGGCCGATTCTGATTGTGGTATTCCCGCCGGCGGAAGCCACCGCCGGCCCGGAGGATGCGGGAAAACCGCTGCGGAGCCTCCAAAGACCCACCGCCAAATTAGGATGACTGGTGGGTCTTGATTTCCGTCCGCAGCTTTTCCGCCGCGGTCGCCTTCCGACCTCGGCGGAAAAGCACTAACATGGCTGGCGGTGTCTATCAGACACCGCCAGCCATATTAGGATGGAGGGAATCACATGCTTTTCCGCGGCTGCTTTTCCGCCGTGGAAAAGCATACAGACAATCTTTTCGGGGGCCTGTTGCGGGCCCCCTGGGTGAAGGGGGGGAGGAGGGTGCACATGGGGGGTACGGTGCCTGCCGCTTTGTGCATGCAAATGCACTGCTTTCATTTTTTACATTGCGGCGGGTGCTGCTTCAAGCAGCACCCGCCGCGATGTAAAAAATACAGGATGTGACCGCCAGGGTGGCGGTCACATCCTAATTGCCATGGAGGGACCGCCGCTGCCCATGCGGACGGTCCCTCTTACTCAGGGGTGGCGGACGGACGCAAGTCCGTCCGCCATCATAATAGGGCCCTTAGTCTTTTCCACCTACTTTTGCTTTTCATGAAATGGATTGGTTTATCTAGTGATCTAATTCTATTGATTACTACAATAAACAGTTTTCTTTTCAATTCCAAAGCTTTCTCAACTACATTTCCCATAGCTTTCTTCTTCTTATAAAATACTGTTTTTTTCTTATATACCTTAATTTCTGTCATTAACTTTGATACCAATCTATTATAAAACATTTTTTTCCTAATTTCTATAAATTGATCTTTTCTCGTTGTACTATACACAGTTTTGTCTGCACTTGATTTTCCCTTATTCTTTTGTTTATTAGTAGTTTTTTTTGTTGCTGATACACTAAGGACATTTTTTTGTTTCTGAACACTACTCTTAGTGTTTAGTATTTTCCTCAAAAAAGTGCTCCTGCTCTTACCAGGAGTTTCTTTCTGTTTGTTAAGACATCTCTCTTCATGTAAATCTTCTTGGTGAGTTCTCTTCAAATACACACTTTTCTTTCGTTGCTTCGTCTGTTGGTACTTCGTTGGCATGATGCACTACTTTTAGTATCGATAAACACAACCTATAATTAAAAAATATATGTAACATTACAAAAAAAAATATATCAAATATTCTATTATATTACTTACAATAAGAGAGGGAGGAGTAGGAGGACAAAGCTTGGAGTATAAAAATAAGAGGACTTACAACAAAAGAACAAGGAGTATGAAACAAGGAAAACTTAATAAAAAATGAGAGCATAAATAGACAGTACAATATAACGGAATATAGAAACAGGTGCGGCCCGTGGAGGGAGTTGCAAGGGGGCAGGCAGGTGGGGCGGAGGAGGGGCAGGGTGAGGAGTGATAAACAACGGAATGTGTGGGCATATTACCAACAAGTAGCGATATTTATCGCTAAATAGGGTTAGCGACGATTATTTTTATCGCTGCCCATCGCTGGATATGTTAGCTGAGAAAACATGCTATTAGCAATGTTTTTCTCCATTGTGGTAAAATATCCAGCGATAGCGGCGAAATGCGTGAATATCGTGGAGAATACAGCGATATGCACGCATTAGAGACGTAATCGTCTTAGCCATGTTATCCACTTGCCATTGGATAACATGGCAAAGAACTGGTCTGGGCAGGTGTTAGTATTTGGAGATAATTGTGGTTAGCGCGAATATTTCCAACAGTACGCCTGCCTTGCTAATAGGCGATAGCGACTTTAGTGACTGCTTTCAGTCGGTAACTGGTTGGGTACGCCCACTTTGCACGTCATTAGCGATAAACATCGCTGACAAGCAAAGCGGGCCCCAAACTGCTCGCTATTGTGTAAAAGCTGTCGCTAACATCAGTTAGCGACAGGTTGCTAATAGGACGATAGAATTGTCGCCGCTTAGCGGCCGAAAACGGACGGTAAATCGATGATAATTGCCTATCGCCCCCCTTGGTAATATGCCACCTCGATCATTGCAGGTAAGTAAACAATTAAATTAATAAAATGAATTTCGAGACATATCATTACCAAAAGGCGATAGATTATTGTCATTTTTATCGGCAGGAAAATGCTGATAAAGCGACGATAATGAGCCTGATAATATGCCCTTGAGAATTCTCATAGCAGCAGCCCAGGTTAACACTAAAACTTGGGCTTCTATAGCAATTTACAAGAAGCTATTATCAAGCCCATTTTCGCCGTTTTATCGGCAGTTTACTGTCCATAAAACGTCGATCATTTTAACACTGGTTCTTAATAATATGCCCGTCAGTGCCATATTATCAGTAAAGGGCGATACATTATCGCCGCTTTTACCAGCAGGAAACTGGAACTAAGGCGGTGATAATGGTCTCGATAGTATATCCTTGTGAATTTCCATAGAAGCCCAGGTTAACACCATAACCTGGGTTTCTATGGAAATTCACAAGGATATAATATCGAGAGTATTATCACTGCTTTACCGGCAGTTTCCTGTCGATAAAAGCGGCGATAATGTATCATCCTTTATTGATAATATGGCCCATAATCCCTTAATGCACAGAGGCACAAAATGATATTAAAGATAAAAACATAACAGCATGCATTATAGCAAAACATGTTTACTACTATAAAACGTTTAACAATGGACGAATATAGGAGCATATTATCAATGCAGGCAATAACATTATGAACACTTTATCAGCAATTTCCTGCCGATAAAGTGACGATAATTGTGTCGCCGAGTCTTGATAATATACCTTATAATTCGTTAATGTACAAAGATACACCGCACAGACGCACTCCCATACAACTTTTCAACTCACCTTTCAAATTGAATTCTAGATTAACCGGAATACCACTCACACAGTGGATATTCTTCTACAAAATCTCTGGAGTTCAGTGTTTGCAGCACAACTGTCAAATGGAACATTTTACCTCTTATTTTACGTATACATTCATATAAAAACCAATTAAAATCGTGTTCACATTAAATCAATAGAAAACACACATTTCGATTGGTTTAACATTCCAAAGCTTTCGAACTAATAGAACTTTCAACCTGTTCCACAATCTGCCAGTTACCATAGAAACACTTCAGGGAACACCTAACTCAGCACACAGGTGAAAAGTTCATCATACATTGTTGCAAATTAAAACAGCAAGTGTGCTTGACTGGAGAATATACCAGCTTATCTTACGTAACGTTCATTTCTATCACTTTTTCTTAACCAATAAAAATATGGCTTTTAAATAAGAGGAACATGGAACCTAGTTTTCTGTAAAATGTTGTCAAACAACCAATCATGTCTTTTCTTTTTTCAAAACTGCATGTTGTCCACCATTTTAGAAAAATCTTACTTTTGAAACTAGCATTTCATTTACAGACGCCATCAGAGTGCATCCAGACCTCTCTTCAAAATGCTTACAGTGTGGATTGTGGGACACAGCTAGATTTTCTGGTGTCAAAGGTACGCACAACAGAAAAGAATTCACAAGGACCTAGGTTTACCAAATGTAGACATTAAATGGATTGAACAGAGAGGATTAATGTTGCACCAATTGATGCTGTGCACTGTGGTGGCAATGACCTAAGCACTTTGACTGGAGTAGCTCTGGAAATGCTCATGAAGGACACCTTTTCCCAATTGATGACACTGTTCCCGAAAACTGTCTTTGTGTATTCTAATATATGCCAAAGGCAGAGATGGAAGCAGTTCAACCACTATTGTCCACAGTTTGAAAAAGTTAGGAAACATGTGAATAAATCTGTTTCTGTCTTTCTCCGAGACTACCGAATGGGGTCCGTTTACAACAATAATCTGCGTCTCAATATGCATTCCATCTATAGGAGAGATGGTGTACATTTTACAGATGAGGGAAACAGAGTGTTCCTCATAAACTTAATACTCTGCATTGGTACTTACTTGTAGGTACTAAAATCTCGCAATAAACACAACGGCTCTTTTTAGAGCCACACAACACATAAACAAATACACTTCATAAATATCTAAAATAATTTTTAGTTTTCTTGGTTATGTACGTGTACGTGACGACTTTCAACATTACAGCTGTACGTCATCCATACGTGGTTGGTACACGTACAATAAATCTACCACCCCCTGAGCAACACTATAGGTTGAGAATGTTTCTATCGTGCTCCCTTTCCTTATTTGTCAACTTTGCTTTACTGTTTCCTTATGACTCGGCTGCCGTGACAAATAGGATGGCTTGCAACACTTCCTGGTTTGGAGTATTGTCAGCCAATGAGCATGCAGCTCCTGCTCGTAATTGTACATATTTCTGTATGCGTACGTTGAGATTTTTCAAAAAAAGAAAAAAATAGAGCCCAAACATGCATGTACGATCCCCTAACCACGTGTGATCGTCACCACGAAGCCATTAGCATGCATTTCGGGTCATATTATCAACAAAACGAGAAGGATTATCGTCGCTTTATCTGCACTTTCCTGCTGATAAAAGCGGGGATAATGTGTCGTCTTTTGTTGATATTGATATTGCGTTTTGTTGATAATATGGCCCGAAATTAGTTTTATTAATGTAATTGTTCATTTACCCGCAATCAGCCAGATTCCGTTGCTTATCACCCCCCACCCTGCCCCTCCCCCGCCCGCCCTGCGTGCCCCACCGCAACTCCCTCCACGGGCAGCGGGTGAAAGACGCGGTAGCGATCTAGTCATTTACCACAGAGTTGTGGGGAATCCTTGGTGAGGCGCGCGCTCACTAACGAGTGCGCACTTCACCGAGGACGTTCTGAAGTTCAGACCCGTTTTCAATTGCTCCTTAGACATTCCTGAAGAGAAAGTGGAAATATTTCTGTGAGAGTTAAAGATTGTTGTTTGACAAGTTAGTGAGTAAGTAAACTTACCTGACATTATAGACAATATTGAATGTAGTCAGTCGATGTATTTTCTCTAACTTAAAAGAAGAATCAATAAAATTTGTGATAAGCAAGGTGTTAAGGGAAAAGAACACATTGAGTTAGGGTTAGAAGAAAGACTTTTGAATTAAGAAGGAACATAAATGAAAAACACAAGATATTGAAGGATTGACAGAATAGATAACAAGCCACTGCATAAAGAAAAGTTAGTAGAAAAACACAAGGAAATTTATAATATAAAAATTAGACAATAAAGTGAGAGGGCTAGGTTAATGAATGTTACGTAATTATAGGTTAAAAGCAGTGAGAAAAATTAAGAACCGTAAGCTACAAGGTTGCAGATAAATACTAGAGGAGAGGCTAGTTCGAAATTGGAAGGGGTAGGTAATTAGTAGGGTTAGACTAAGTTATAGATGAGGAATAGAGATAGAGTAAACACATGAAGTATCAAAAAAGAAGTGTGATAATGATGTCTAAATATACACAGATACACAGTGTTGTTCACGACAATGAATACTATCTTTTCCATGATAGTAAAACACATTCACTATTTTGGATATGGTAAGGTGAATAGACATATTCTACATTTTTTAGTAGTGTATTTTACTAAACCAGCCTGAGTCTTTTCCTAAAGTCATAAGGAGTGATTGCTTTCAAAATTTAAGAAAAGCTAAGAACAGGATATCCTTATAAGTAATTATAGTTGTATAATTTTGCAAAGGAGTACAACTGTACTAATGGAATGGTATTAGATAATTGTATTTATATAGTATTTTTTGTAGGCCAAAATAGGTGAAAACTGTAGTTTTGTATTATATATTACGAAAAGTGATAAAATTAACTGTTTATATTTTTATACAAGGAGCAAGAACATAAAGGAAAAATTATGGAAAGAGAACAGCCTCATACTCAGGAGATTTTGGATATTATTTTGAGTATAATTGAAGAACTAATCGTATCTGTCAAAGGCAATGAGAGTGAAGAAGGGGAAATTAGTGCTGCAGACATCAATTGTGATTTTGAAGACGAAAGCTGTGATGCAGATTTCGTTGATGTTTTAAATTATGTTGAAATTTTAGAACACATTAAATCAGAACCTGCTGACGAGGAAATGGATCTGAATTACATATCTGATGAAGTTGTATTTGAATGTCTGTTAAATTATGAGATGTTATAAGAATAAATTTATTGTTGAAAAATAATAAAGGTTTGAGCACTATCTACTAATGTATTTATTGTAGTAAAAGTGAAGCAGTTATAGATTCAGTTATATATTCTTTAAAGGTTTGTATTGATTTAAAATATGCAAAGTTAGTTTGAGGGTATTGATTGCTTTAAATCCGTATGGAGTATAGATGTAGTCTTGTATGCAGGTGCAAACTTGTGTTTTAGGCCTTCGATTACCCAGTCTGTATCCTTAGACTTCCACCAAACACCCTGACACTGGTGTTTTAGTATTGTAGTGAGCCACTCAGCAGTATGTTCTTTTTGATTGTACGGGGTAAAACTGAAGCTGTAATAAATTTAGTGAGGGACTTTCTTTGCAGAAGTGTAATGATGCAGTCAGTATCTAGATACTCATGGATTAAAAGAGGCCTTAGTGCATAGGTTGTTTCAAAGCTCTATGGACTGTGGATGCACTTTTCTATGTACCAGCAAACTTATGTTTTATGCGTTCAATTCCACAATGGGTATCCTAATACTTCCAACAAACATTCTCACACTACTGTTTCAATATTGTAGTGAGCCATTCAGCAGTATGTGTTTATCTGTATACTGTGGTACAACTGAGGCTGTTATAAATTCAATCAGGTTCTTTCCTTGCAGTTTTCTAATCATCCACTCACTATCTAAGTACTCATGATTTAAAATAGGCTTTAGGACATAGACTGCTTCAAAACCCTTATAGACAATGTATGTAGTCTTCAATGTACTTGCAAATCTGTGTTTTATACGTTCAATTTACTAGTTTGTATTGTTAGAATTCCAGCAAACACTCTGTCACTGTTGTTTTAGTTTTGTAGTGACTCATTCATGGGTATGTAGTAATCCTATCACTACATTAAAACACTAATTGGCACATATACAATAACTGGCATATCCCCAGGAATATGTCAGTTATTGTGCTCCGTGACACCACCACCATGGATACGCCGTATTTACAATGCGGTGTACTATGGGACAAAAATGGCACACATATGTAATGTATCTGTGCTGTAAAGGTGGTGCATTGTTTGAGTTATGTTGGAAGTGCAACGTATCTCCAGCAATGGTCTGGGGGCCCTATGCTCAGACTGCTATGTCAATCCTTACACCTGCTTCAAGGTAGTGCAGGGTTTTGACACAGTATTAGCGCAAAAGTGACAAAGTGAAATTTTGTAGATTGCAGTCAGCCACTTTTAGGAGGTGTTTCTGCGCAGGAACGCCCCCCCATGTAGGAATGTGTCCTTCTGGTACAGGGATTTACAATGTGACGTACTTCCCAGATACGTCACATAGTAAATACCACATATCGTGGTGCATCTTTTGCACCAGTGCTTCATCAGAAAAGTGGTGCAACGGTGGTGTGAAAGAGGCACAAGGGTGTTGTAAATCTGCCCCTAACAAACACTTACAAATTCACCGAGGCAGTTTCACTAGCAGTGCATTCTTTTTGAATTTACTTTTGTTATTATTTTACATTAAAAATATGAAATGTAACTTTAAAAATAAAATAAATATAAGTATTTCTAATAAAAATTTAGGAAATTACTATAAAAAGAAAGAAATATAATAATTAGTATATTTCAAAATTATCATTTACAAAACCTTTGAAATTCACTGAAAAAACCATAGGTTTCACACACGTTATAGTTAGGAATTAGCATTTAAAAAAACCTTAGAAATTCACTGAAAAAACCATAGGTTTCACACACGTTATAGTTAGGAATTAGCATTTAAAAAATTTTAGAAATTCACTGAAAAAAACATAGGATTCACCCATGTTATAGTTAGCTGGACATTTCTCTCATACAAAACCATTGAAATTCCCTCGTTATAGTTAGTTCAGCTAACTATAACTCGCGCACCCGCAATGCACTGCTGATGACGTACCATACGACATCACTCATGACATGGTCAGTGACATCACTCATGACATCACTGATGACATCTGAAATGACATCACTGATGACATCATCCTTGTGAAAGAGTGGCACACCTCCTCTTACCCTAATATAACCATTGATACACACATTCAAAAATAGAAACTAAAACTTTCAAAATAATGGAGATAACAATACTAGTTAGAACAACCTATTCAGTCATTCCAAAATCTACATTCACATCCACTCATTCACCAACAGTTCTATATAGTCACTCATACATGTACTCACTCATCATATGTACTCATACACCTATACATCCTGTTACACACCTACACTCATACATAGAGTTACTGACACACATACTCACACATGCAAATAAACTTTCAAACATCCATTTGCTTGCATATATAGTTATACACATACCACTACACTTATTTGTACAGAAATGTACATATACTTACTCTCTTAAACAATCACTTATAGGAACACATACTTAGTTATACAGGAACTCTTTGAATCACTCATCCTTATATATACTCACTTATATACACAAATACTCACATATAGTAGTTTAAAGCATATGTACTTATTCATAAAGACAGTATTGAGACAGTCATTCACTCACTAACACACCTATACACACACTCATCACCCATACAGTCCTGCACACATGCTGTCTTCAAAACACATACAAACAGTGAGTCACTCATTCATGCATCTATGTGCTAAGTAATATCCCCCACCGAACCATATAGACACTCAGACACTCATACTGATACTCAAAAAAACAACTAATAACCTATACAGACACTCATGTAGCTACTCACCAACCCATGCAGCCACTTATTCAAAAGATGTGTGAGACTGATACAGATATTTACATATTTAAACATTATTCACTAACCCATGTATTCACTAAGATACACTTAATCAGTCAGTTATACAATCAATTTTACAAAACAATTCATCCATTTAGACACTTATGTGCCAATCTATTCTTCCATCGACCTTCATATATACATATATAAAACATAATTAATTTTCAGAAAAACACACATTCACTGGATGATGTCATCAGTGATGTCATTTGAGATGTCATCAGTAATGCCATGAGTGATGTCACTGACCATGTCATGAGTGATGTAGTATGTGACATCATTAGCAGTGCATTGCGGACGCGCGAGTTATAGTTAGCTGAACTAACTATAACGAGGGAATTTCAATGGTTTTGTATGAGAGAAATGTCCAGCTAACTATAACATGGGTGAAACCTATGGTTTTTTCAGTGAATTTCTAAGGTTTTTTAAATGCTAATTCCTAACTATAACATGTGTGAAACCTATGGTTTTTTCAGTGAATATATATATATATATATATATATATATATATATATCCACAGATTAGGCTCCAAACTCGTAGTCCAATGGCGCTCTTGTCACCGGTGCTGACTTCAAAGCAGAGCCCCGCTTTCGTCTATTCTCCAAAGAGCTATCAATGATAGCATAAGTCAGCACTCAAACAAAGGATATATTTCCCAAATTTTCCTTTTATTGTTCAAAAAGGCAGCATTCCTCGCATAGTACCAACGCGTTTCGCTACGTACTGTTGCTTGATCACGGTAAGGATACAATGTTGCTGTTCTTTCTTATATTTTTCAAAAAAAACGGCCTGAGACCCATCAGTATGATCTCACTTCCTGTCCAACAACAGGAAGTAGCTTGGGAGTTGTAGTTTTTACATTAAAAAAACGAGTGTTTGTAGTTCTGACATTGGGGTCAATACAGTCTCTTATCTCTCTATGGATGTGTCAACATAATCAATCAAGTAATACATTTCTGTACATTTCATAGAACATTTCAGGGATGACGCTTATTGTATCATAACATTTATCAAAAAAAAAATTTCCCCATTAAGGTGGGTGTCGGGTGTTCGCCCTCTGGTGGGCACAATTATTTTACCATCTATTCTCCATTCAAAACTCTCTAGTGAGTATCTCTGTCATACTTATACATCTATTGAGGCCCTCTAGTGGGCTGATGGTCCTCACCTTAACACCCCCTCAAATCTGCGTTTTAGTTATTTAATTCCCGTTAAGGTTGTTTAAGCACCCCAACATACATCCATCTACATTCCTGTAAAGTAACCCTTCTCATATCATTATTATTCCATACTGTTCATAGGGTACTGTGTTATCCCCCAATGTTTCTCATTATTCCCACTCCTTTATATACAGTTTCTCAACACCTCTATTGCATTCTGTCTCTCCTTCCAAAGAAAGACATATATAGAACATATAAAGAAATTCAGCTGTTAGTCCACATATCTCAGAACAGTAGTAAGTCCAATTGATTATAAATGTACGTAAAGTTCCTCACTCAAATTTAAACCCCAAGGGCTCATCGTTCGGAAGTTTAGAATTTGTCTTGATTCCCTGCATCGTAATTGTTTTTCTTGGTCTCCGCCCCTTTCGTGTGGCAATACACATTCCAGTGCATAGGTTTTTAGGAGTTTCCAGTCGCTGTTGTGCATTAGTTCCATATGTTTTGCAACAGCATTGTTTTTGTCTTTGTTTGCTGTCGCTCTGATGTGCTCAAGGATTCGTAGTTTGAATTGTTTCTTCGTGCTTCCAATATATTTTAGTGCACACGGGCATTCGATTACATATACCACGTGTGTGGTTGTACAGTCTATCAATTGGTTGATCTTCCACAATTTTTTATTTGGTAACATTACTTCTTTTTTGTTAGTAGCAATTTGACAGACCTTACATCGTTGGCATTTGATGTTCACGTAAGTGAGTGCATGCAAAAACCATACTGATAAAGCTTTGTGCAAAGTATGAAAATAAACAAAGGACCTGAAATTCATCCTGATCGGCATAGAACTGGCAGACATGTTTGGAATGTGTCATACATTACGAAACTTAAATGATAAAACAGATAATAAGGTGAACAGTTCACTGAAATATGACTGATCACAGTTTAAGAATTACATTCCATAACTTCAAATTCCTGTGTAAAATATACAAGACAAAAAACGTCTTACTTCAACAAGTCATCTGGCAGACATATTGGAATGTGTTACCCAGCCGAAAAATAAATGTCAATGCACAAAATGTGTTCAACTGCTCTTCTTTGGTACATTAAGCAAAATTAACTCATCATCGTAAGTACTTCTGTTTTTTGAAAAATACAGGACAACTAGGCAGCTAATGGTCACGGGCGCGCATCATTGATCCACAATACGCACACCTGCAAATCTGCGGAATAATCACAAATAGATAGGCGGCTTGACATGTGAAATACAAGACAATGATCGCGCACTACGATAAGCGAGGATAAGCGGACCAACAGCCTGTAGGCACGTTGGGGAATATATATGTAAAAAATGCTCCCTGCCCAGATACTGTGCAATGCAAGAAGCGGTTGTGGTGTCCAGTGCATAGCAGTTACTATGTAAAATATATTGCATGTCAACTGCTGTGAAAAGCCCTGGATTCCCAACTGGGAAAAGTAATTACCAGGGGCTTAAAGCAGAATACAAAGAGGTTGCTATGTAAAATACATCAAATCTGACCCTTGTGGAGATTTCACATGCTGTATGAAAGAAGACCTAATACCACGTCCTACGTGGCCAAAGTCCTGCAGGATAACACTTCTGTGGGAAGCAGTTACACACAATAGTGCTGAACGCACAATACACTGTCGCAAAGTCAGTAGTACTTGCCAAAGGTGCCCATCAGTGAAGGCGTGCTCGGTGATAAGGTAGTGTCGAAATGTTGAGATGCCTGTGGCAGTGAGTGTGGTGGTTGGGCCCCTTCCTTTCCTCCTGTGGGAAAACATATGATAAAAACATTGTTAGTTACATATAAAAACAATACATCAAAATAAACATTTTCATATGCACTAAGCTTGTTGGAAGAAGATTCTGAGTGTGCGAACACCACAAACCATGTTTGAAAAACCAGCTCACAGATGATTCTATAAACCAGACAAGAACACTACTAGGAAGGGTCACTACTCTTCCCTCAACTGTATGGCAAGTTCCTCGTCCTAATTTAAACCCCCTGGGTCCTTTGACTGAAAGTCGACAATGTACTTAGATTCCTTCTGCCACAGTTTCAACACCCTGTTGCCCTCCTGGGGTTTCTGGTGATTTGTTCCAAGATGAAAAATTTGAGGAGTGAAGTGTTGGAAAAATGTTTGTCCCTGAAATGCCTGGCCACTGGATATTTTTCATCATTGTGAGTGATTGCCCGACTGTTTTCTAGGACACGTTTCTTGGCTAATAGGGTGGTGCTCCCTATATACCAGAGCTTACAAAGGCATTCAATCACGTAAATCACGTAGGTGGAGCTACACGTGGAAAATTGTTTGATTTCTTTCTTGATACCATTGTACTCAACCTTCTTAGTAAAAGTGCTGTTTTTGCACGCTTTACAGTGGCCACAGGGAAAAAATCCCCTGAGGCCATGTTCTTGTTCTGTTGAGCAAGTGATGATATCACTTCACACCAGCATATCCCTGATGTTCCTACCTTTCCTGTATGTTACGCTTGGTCTGTCGGGAACATGATCCCCAATGATGTTATCGCATTTCAGAATATCCCAGTTTTTAGATAATATCTTTTGGATGTGTTTTGATTCAGCATTGTACGTCATAATGAGGCGCGTGCTCTCTCCCATGTCCTCGGTAATAACAGATGTTTTTTCTGCCAATGTGGACGATCTCAGAATGCCATCGGCTCTCTGTTTGACCTTCCTGAGTACCCAGTTAGGATAACCTCTGATTTTAAAACGCTCAAGCATTTCTGTGTTTTCAAGTTGATATGCCGCCTCTGTGTTGCAATTTCTTTTTGCCCTCGGCAGTTCCCCAAAAGGAATGCTCCATTTGAGAGTTTCTGGGTGACTGCTCTGGGCATGAAGAATGCTGTTGCCCGTCGCCTTCCAGAAAAGTGTGGTATGTAATTGGTTATCCTTGATGTCAAGTTTGACATTAAGGTATTCAGCTGAGACCTTGCTAATATGGCTAGTAAGTGTGATGTTGTTGGTGTTGATATTCAGCATGTCAATAAATTGAATGGCTTCAGATTCAGCCCCTCCAAATAATGGGCACCTGTGGCAAGTACTACTGACTTTGCGACAGTGTATTGTGCGTTCAGCACAGGACTTTGGCCACGTAGGACGTGGTATTAGGCCTTCTTTCATACGGCATGTGCGATCTCCACGAGGGTCAGATTCCATGTATTTTACATAGCAACCTCTTTGTCTTCTGCTTTAAGCCCCAGGTTATTTACTTTTCCCATTTGGGAATCCAGGGCTTTTCACAGCAGTTGACATGCCATGTATTTTACGTAGGTACTGCTATGCACTGGACACCACAACCGCTTCTTGCATTGCACAGTATCTGGGCAGGGAGCAATTTTTGCATATATATTCCCCAACGTGCCTACAGGCTGTTGGTCCGCGTATCCTCACTTACGCAATATCTTGGTGCGCGATCATTGTCATGTATTTCACATGTCAAGCCGCCTATCTGTTTGTGATTATTCCGCAGATTTGCGGGTGTGCGTATTGTGGATCCATGATGCGCGCCCGTGACCGTTAGCTGCCTAGTTGTCCTGTATTTTTCAAAAAACAGAAGTACTTACAAGGATGAGTTAATTTTGCCTAATGTTCCAATGAAGAGCAGTTGAACAGATTTTGTGCATTGACATTTATTTTTCGGCTGGGTAACACATTCCAGTATGTCTGCCAGATGACTTGTTGAAGTAAGACGTTTTTTGTCTTGTATATTTTACACAGAAATTTGAAGTTATGGAATTTAATTCTTAAACTCTGATCAGTAATATTTCAGTGAACTGTTGACCTTATTATCTGTTTTATCATTTAAGTTTCGCAATGTATGACACATTCCAACATGTCTGCCAGTTCTATGCGAACAGGACGAATTTCAGGTCCTTTGTTTATTTTCATACTTTGCACATAGCTTTATCAGTATGGTTTTTGCATGCACTCACTTACGTGAACAAGGCTTCTCCTGAAGCCGAAACATGTTGCAGGTGAATAAACACCCTTGAACTTTGGATTACCTGACGTATTCTTTGTGGCTGAGAGTGCAACTACTTGGAACTCTTTGCTGGTTTGACTACCGGCGTGCTCGGCCGGTGCGTGCGCCACCTCCCACGGGGCCACCAGCAGTTTACACGGAGCGATTTTGGGATATATAAAAAAACGTGCCTATTTAAACTTCGTGTGGATCTGCTTCGTATGGGCTTCCTGTGTTGATTTGGATATTTTCGGCTGCTGCTCGGTCGAGAGGCGGACCCCACCTGTGACCAGGGTCCAAGGCGGGCTTCACTCAAGAAGTTTGCCACGGAACGAAGTAAAGACCAGCACCTTGCAGGTGGTGCTGCCTTGGCATGAATTTGCAGCTACAAAGCGCTCTCTGAAGGTTCCAAGCGCTGCCCTTCACCCCACTGGGGGAACAATAGTGGTTATGATGGAGCGAGATAGAAAACAAAATTTTGTTTAAACTCGCAAAGTCACATTTCCATAACATGAATAAAAATATTAATGATTTGTGATATGTCATGCTAATACAACCTAGATTAAACTTTACACGTGGGGGGACTAACATGTGTGCTCATAAACGTGCATATTTGTTGCATCTTTTTGTTCGTGCAAAATAATAAAATAATTTATTGTTTTCGTTTTTGTCATTACTAACTGCTGCAAACTTAAATAAGCATGTGCTTGTTTTGCTTTTCCTTGTCTGTGTAATGTCATTTCTACTATTCTAGGTGCATATGGGTCTCATTGAAAAACGGAGACTGGTAAATATAAACGCTGCTTTAATTGTTTGCATTAGCTAGGTAACATTTTGATTAATAGGGTGGGTTAATTAATTAGTAAACCATGGGGTGGATACAGAATACACTTTAATTCTTACGTTAATACTTTTCTTGTGTTTGTTTTATACTAGAAATCATAAGTTGCCTGCTTTTGAGGCCTAGCTATTTGAGCCGCAAAATGAGAGTCGATCTATAATTCTGCAGAAAGTCACGAGACGCCCATTCTGAATTAAAACGTTTATTGAAGCTGCATTCACAAAGCAAAAACTGATGAGCTGACATCATTCTGTCGGACATGGCCAAGGTCGAAAGTGAACTTTTTGTCAGTCCTTAACTTGGCATCCGCGGAAGTTGCACTGAAAAACTATGGAAGCTGCGTGGATGACTTAAAACAAAGTTGCAATCGCAGGAAGCCTCTGGCTTCACGTGGAAGAAACAATGGTCTTTGTAAGACATGATTTTGTGGAACTTTTTAAGAATCGGGTGACATGTCACTTGTCACTCTCAGCCAATGGGACGTCGAGTATTTCTGAAAACTTTCCTTTGCTAGTTTAGTTAGCGTAGAAAGGTATAAAAAGTCATGCCCTTAGGGTTGGGCTGGCTGCTGCTTTCTGACTTTCCGATGAGGGTGATGTGCTGCTGGACTTTACGTGGAGCACGTAAGAATCCTCAAAGATCTTTACTTTAATTTCTGTCTATTTAGCTCAGTTAGGGAAATAGGTTTTTAGAAATGCTAAACTTTATATAATTTCTTTAAACTGATTCAATTGCTTAAATTGTATTTTTCCATATTTCTTACCATCATGCTTGCTTTATTGCAAATAAATTTCATTTATAAAACTCACAACATATATACCATAATTTAGAAAATAAAATCTTACTTTTGACAAACAAGCTGGTCTTGATTATTTAGAAGTATAGGTTACCTTTAGCTAGATCACGTCGCCTATAGTGGTCGTTTAAATGGTTGGGTTTTATTCTAATGACAATATTCTTTCTGCAAATGTATAAATATGTATATAGTGTGTAGATAATGTGTATATAGATTTATTCTGACCACCTGATTCAGTAGGCCCAAAATATATCAGATTTATAAATGGGTCCATATTTAGTATAGAATTTTGTTTATAGGTTATGAATTTGGGTAGCGTAGTTTATGATATATTTTCTATAGCCCGCTGGATCAATTCTCTGGTAGCAGAAATTGATGGTTGCTAAGAGGTAACCAAGGTAACATGTTGGTTGCTAAGGGTTGCGTCATGGTATGGAAATAGGATTGATGTTTTAACACTTGTCAAGTTCGTTTTTCGTGCCTATCTGTAAGCTATACCGGTATAGATTGTGTGGCGAGAAATTAGTCACGCAAGCCATCTGTTCAGTTTGTAGTGATATCGCCGAGTATCACAAGAGGTATCGCCGTGTACCATAGTGTTGTCGCCGAGCAGCACAGTTTTAGGGCTAGGTCTGAATCTTGTATAGTGAGGATTTTCTAAGAAATCAAAGCAGCATGAGAATAGGGACAAAGCGCCTTCCATAAAACTCACTGTAATGAGAGTATTAGTTATATCCGAGCTTGAGTGAAGGGTAAAATTAACGTCGGTGCATGATTATCTATAAACAGGTTAGAGTCCTGTACGGGTACATGTTTCATATCTATAAACAGGTGAGAGCCCTGTACGGATAACGTCGTTATTTTGCTAACGGTGCATGAATTCTATAAACAGGTGAGAGTCCTGTACGGATTTCATGTGTGTTTGAATTTAGGGAATTTTCCGTGTAAAAGTGTGAGTTTGAATTGTATTTTATGTTCAAGTGGAACTCTTAGAACTTTCACTTCGCGGTGGGTTCAGAGCAAAGCTAGTTCATAATTATACGTGTTAGAAGGGTGGGGTAAGGTTACTCTACTGACAATTGAATATTATCCTTAGTGTGAATAGCGCCGTCTATTCCGAAGTGTGGATACTTGAATGTATGTAAACTATCCTAATTAGTGAAACGAACAGATGTTGTCTTTATAGTCATTGTTAAGAATTAATTTACACTGAAAAGTGTTCTTAAAATGGCGCTGTGAAAAGATTTTGTGAAGGAGGGGTAAGCGCCAGGAGTGAGAAGCGAGAAACCGCAGCTGCTGTGTACGTCACAGAGCCGCGCTGAGATTGGGTGACCTACGTCACAAGCTGTATTCTGATTGGCTCCTGAGTCTCTGACGGCCTGTGAGCTGATTGGTTGTTCGGAAAAACTCTAAATTTATTGGTTGAGCAGAAAAGTGACGTAGCTCAACTGCCATTGGCCTGTTGGTGTGTTTCGCGCATGGATTGGTTGTTTTGCGGAACATCCCGGAAATATTTTACGAAAGATTTTGTGAATTAAATTTAACTTTTGAAAATGAGTTATCATTTTAAACATGTTGAGAAAAAGACAACATTATTTCAGAAATTTAAGAATTTATTTTCACCTGACAAGAAAATCGAAACGCGAGGTGGTAAACTACTTCATAAGTATAAAACACCTGCAGCGTACATGGAAGGTGAATACGGATATCATACTGTCTTATGGTTCGACAGTTGGAAACGCTATACTAAAAACGATGGTGTTTTGGCTTGGCCTGATGATGGTTCATTTAATGTAAGGGTTTTAAGAAACTTACGAGAGAAAATGAATGCTCTTGTTCCAAAACCGAGACCAACTCAATTTGAAGCTTTAGTTGAGTGGGAAGATGAGATGTATCAGTTACAAAGAGAAGCTAGTGGAATTAAAAGACCTTCTAAAAATCCATCATGGAAAAGAGAAACTCATGAAGATAGATTGCGAATGTGGAGACAGGGAAACATGAGTGAAGGATTGTATTTAATTCATGAAATGGTAATGGGTACTCCTACAGGGAAATCTATGGAAAGTGAATCTGAGGATGCAATTATGGAAGAAATATATACAACTGCTAGAAATAAACAGCCTAATCAGCCTTTGAGACCTCCTAGATCATGGTCTACTCCGGTGGTTTCTACTGAAACTTCACCGAGTGCACCTCCAATTAGTGAAGCTCCTAAACTTTATCCAAATAATTGTGAAATCACTGAAACTCCTAGAAGACCAGAATTCGAGAATGCTCGAAATGAGGGTAGACATTTTTCAATGACACCAAGAGCAAGGGAACCTCCAAAAGATTATACAAGAGAGACAAGAAATGTTGAGGATGATGATTATAATGAATATTTAAGGTCTAAAGAAGAATTAATTAAAAGAATGACAAAAAGCATGGAAGCTGTCACAGTTCCAGTAACAATAGGTCCTGTTCAGCCTGTATTTGATCAAAGAAATACAAACAAAACTGGATTAACTATTCCTTTAAATACAGAAATTCAAAAGCCTGCTGAAAAATTTTATTCAGACTTGACTGAATTAAACACTTCTAGATCAAGAATGCCTGATTTAACCTTTAATGAGGATTTATCTCCAAAAACACCAATGGGTGCTATGTCAGATGTAGGAAGTCCTGAAGTCAGGGTAACCACACCAAAACTTGATGTGGCCAAATTAAAAGCGAATATAGAAGAATTAATAATTGGAACAATTGGCCCAGATAGTTTAAATTACTATCGGGATGATGAATTACTATTCATTTGCAAAAGTATTCAGTGGAAAACGAAAAATAAATATGATCAATTAGAGGATCTAGCTGCAGAACTTGAAATCGATGTAAGTAAACAAAAGAATTTTGCAAAGCATTACAGATTAGATTTCTCAGAAAGTGACATTGAGAGTTTGAACTCAATGGGAAGAATAGTTCACATTAAAGATTTGATTGTCTATATCAAAAAGCTAGGAGAACTGAACAAATGGAGAGTGAAATGGACCAAAAGAAAGGAAGATGAAAGATTGGAAAAATTGTCAAAACAATTTCCAATGAGAGAAGTTGCAGGTGGAGGATATGTTCATGTCCCATGGTCAAGACAAGACATTCTGTTATTCACAAATGATTTTCCTAAATTAAGAGAGAAACCTGTTGAGTGGTACAGGCAAGTCGATAGATTTATCAAAGTGTCAAAAGTTCTGTGGATTGATTTGGATGGATTTTTTGACATTGTTGTTCCATCTGATCTTTGGACAGAATGCAAAATATCTATTAGTTGGCCAAAAGCAGAACCTGAGCGAATTAAAGAAACAGGTGCCCCAAATCCACTTGTAATGGATTTCTATGAGAAAGTAATTATTTGGATGAAAAACAAAATTCCACCCAAAGAAGTTGATTGGGTTAAAATAGAAAGAACAGAGCAGGAAACAAAAGAATCAGTTCATTCTTTTTATGAAAGACTACTGTTAATCTTTAAACAATACAGTGGTTATGAAAAATTAGATGAAAAAGACATGAGTCATTTTATCTATAGATTTGTTTATGGATTAAAACCTGAAATTGGAGAAATGATCAGAACTAGTATTGTCGGATGGCAAGCACTATCTATAGATGATATTCTGAGAAAAGCAAAATATTGTAGCGATGAATTAGAAGTAAAACAGAAGAAGCTGAAGGAGAAAGCCATGTGGGCACAGGTAAAGGTGGCTGAGCAACAGATTGCCAGCATGGGAAATAAGAACACTAATTTTGTTCAAACTGGAAATACGAACCAGATACAAGGAAAGTTTAAAGGTAATAATTTCCAAAAGAAATTTAGCCCAAAGATAGAAGAGCTGAAACAAAGATTACCTTGTTTTAATTGTGGCGAAATTGGACATTGGAGGGACGAGTGTCCTCATCCTCCTAGAAACTTAAAGAATCCCTTATTGAATCCACAGATGCAGAATGGTGTTAACGTGCAGCAACAGCTACAGATGCAACAGGGGTTAAATGAATTTAATATTCAGCGACAGTTACAACAACAGCAACAGCAACAGGTGAATAATCGTCAAGACCAATTGCCACAACCACCTTTTCCGAATTGTGGGGGAGTTCAAAAATATAATCCAAACGTGGGATTTCAGGGATGTGAACAGGTAATAAAACCACAAAAACAGCAAAAGCAGCAAAAGGTTCAAATGCAAAATGCTTCACAACAGTTTTTATTAACAGAAAGCCAAGATAGTGATTCTGATGATTATTGCTGACGGTGCCCGAGAGAGGAGGAAGAGTGTGTTGTTGGAGCCACTCTTGAGGTTGACCAGTCTGGTCCTTATGTAAACGGGAAAGTTAATGATGTAGACATCACTTTTCTAGTGGACACTGGTGCTACCCGTTCTACTGTTAGATCAGTGGAAATTGAAAACCTACCTCTCTCTGGGGATACCATCCAAGTTGTCGGAGTAAGTAATCAGCAAATTAAAACAGATTTAACTGATCCAGTACCAGTTGAAATTGGAAATTACAGAGACAAACACAGATTTGTGGTTTGTAACAGTAGTCCAGTAAATCTATTGGGTAGAGACATCCTATGTAAAATGAATTGCAGAATATATTGTTCTCCTGAAGGAGTTGAATTACAAACAATGGAGGAAGATGGTTTGTATAGAATGACAATGATGATGATGGAAGCAGAAGAAACAAAATTGTTTCCTGCATTTGAAGAAAAGGATTTACCTGAAGAGCTAAAAGAAACAGTGAAATCTGAAATATGGGATTTTACTGGGAATGAGATGGGTCTGATGAAAAACGTAGATCCTGTTAAAATTGCATTGAAGCAGGGAATAGAATTTCCAAACACTCCACAGTATAAAATGAAGACAGAGACAATTGAAGGTATTACACCTGTAATTGAAAAATTAATGAAGCAAGGTGTATTAAAGGAAATGAAGAGTAGCTCTTGTAATTCACCAATTATGGGAGTTAAAAAGGCTAACGGAACATTTAGGATCGTACAAGATTTGAGAAAGATTAATCAAATTGTTATTCCATGTTGTCCTGTGGTTCCAAATCCAGCAGTAATTCTATTTCAGATTCCATATGATGCTGAATGGTACACAGTCATTGACCTTTGCAATGCATTCTTTACTGTTCCTTTACACCCAGACAGTTATGAAATCTTTGCTTTCAGATTCCAAGGTAAGACCCTTGGATGGACAAGAATCCCTCAGGGCTATACAGAAAGTCCTTCAATCTTTAACGAACTGTTAAAAAGATCATTAGAAGATTTAGACTTACCAGGTAGGTCTACACTGGTGCAGTATATTGATGATTTGTTAATAGCTGCAAAGACAAGAGAAAGTTGTGTAACAGACACAATAATTCTGTTAAATCGCCTTGCAGAAGAAGGACATAAAGTGTCCCCAGCAAAACTACAGTTTTGCAAACAAGAAGTGAAATATCTTGGTCACAGAATTGCAAAGGGAAAAAGACAAGTAACAATAGAGAGAATAAAAATGATTCAAGCAATGTTACCGCCAAGAACACAAAGACAGGTCAGAATGTTCCTAGGAATGGTAGGTTACTGTCGACAATGGATAAGTGGATTTTCAGTAATTGCAAAACCACTACAAAGACTGACCAAATCAGATGTAAAAGATCCAATTATTCTCAATGATGCTGAGATGGAATCTTTTGAGAACCTGAAAAAGAGCTTATGCCAAGCTCCTGCTTTGGGTATGCCAAATTATGAGAAAGATTTTGAACTGTATTGCAGTGAGAGAGAAGGATGTGCATTATCTGTGTTAATTCAGAGACATGGAAATTTAAAGAAACCTATTGCATACTTCTCTGCAGTTCTTGATCCAATTGCAAAAGCGTTACCAGGTTGTTTGAAAGCAGTCGCAGCTACAAGTATTAGCCTAGAACAAAGTGAAGGAATCATAATGGGATTTCCTGTGAAAGTTTTTGTGCCTCATTCAGTTGAAATATTACTGACAAGAGGTAAGACTCAACATTTAACAAGTAGCAGATTGACAAAGTATGAGAAAATCATACTGGGAGCAGATAATGTTTCAATTTCAAGATGTTTGAATCTGAATCCTTCTACATTACTGCCTGATTCTGAAATTGTTGATGACATAGAGACAGAACATGAATGTTTAGATGTCATGGAATTCTGCACTAAACCAAGAAAAGACATCAAAGACAGACCTTTGCCTGAATCGGATTTTGTCTACTTTGTAGATGGCTCATGCTTAAGATCCGAAGGTGGTGTCTTGAAAGCTTCATACTCAGTTTGTACAGTCGAAAATGTTGAAGAAGCATCATGTCTTGAAGGAGTTCGTTCAGCACAAGTGGCTGAATTGATTGCTTTAATTCGTGCATGTGAAATATCAAAAGATATAAGAGTTACCATCATTACTGATAGTCAGTATGGGTACGGAGTTGTGCATGATTATGGACAACTCTGGTCACAGAGAGGATACATGACATCAACAGGATCACCAATTAAAAATGCAGTTTTCATTAGAAGATTAATTGAAGCAATACAATTGCCAAAAGAAATTGCCATAGTCAAGTGTGCAGCACACACTAGAGGAACTGATTATATTTCCAAGGGAAATGCCTTCGCAGATGAAACAGCAAAGTACTGCGCAAGGAAAAATTATTCTTACAATCGGGAGAGAAGTACAGAAACTGATTCAAATTCATTAATGCTAACAACTGTTGTAGAAACATGGAATGAGATTAGAGATTTACAAAACGAAGCAGATGATGAGGAAAAAGACCAGTGGTTAAAATCAGATTGTAGACCACGTGATGAAGATGGAGTGTGGGTTTACAAAGATGGCAGAGTAGTTTTACCAAATTGCATGATTTCTGACATGGCCAGATTATATCATGGTCCTGCACATTTAGGGAGAGATTCTATGGTCAGACTTTTTAGAGAAACATGGTTCAATACAAAATTTAGAACCATTGCAGAATCTTTTTGTCAAAGGTGTTTGTCATGCCAACAAATGAATCCAAACAGAAAATCAGTGGTGGGGACGGGAATAATTGGTCGAGAGGGTGGTCCCTTTACCAGGTTACAAATAGATTTCATTGAAATGCCCTTACACAACTGTTTGAAATATGTACTTGTAATTGTATGCTTATTCTCAAGATGGGTAGAGGCTTTCCCTACACGACATTGTGATTCAATTACAGTAGCAAAACTAATGCTCAGAGAAATCATCCCAAGGTACGGTTTTCCAGTCACTATTGAAAGTGATGGAGGAAGCCATTTTGATAACAAATTGTTGAAGTTAATTTGTGAAGCTATGAGCATTGAGCAGAAAATACACTGTGCATACAGACCAGAGGCATCAGGTGTAGTTGAACAAATAAATGGAACTATCAAAAACAGAATTGGAAAAATGTGTTTAGAGACAGGAGTTAAGTGGACTGATGCTCTTCCACTTGTTTTGATGTCATTAAGAAGTACACCAGATAAAAAGACAGGTTTGAGTCCTCATGAAATTTTAATGGGAAGAGTTATGAGACAAGCTTTTGTACCTGTAGGTAAACTGTTGAGCATAAATGACAGTGCAATTTTGGATTACTGTAAAAGGTTATCTGATATGGTAACTTCTGTGTCTAATCAGGTGGGAACTGAAGCTCAATCAAATGACAAAGTTTTGACACATGATCTGAGACCTGGAGACTGGGTCAGAACGAAAGTACATCGGAGGAGGAATTGTCTATCTCCTAGATGGCAGAAACCTAGGCAGGTAATCTTGATCACTACTAATGCTGTAAAGTGCAGAGGATTGAAGCGCTGGATTCATCCATGTCATACTATTCCAATACCAACTCCTGAGAGTTCTGATGTTGAAAGTGATACCACAGATGACTCTGATTCTGAAGCAGAAGACAGAACAGAAGGTGAAGTAATTCCAGATTCTGAAGATCGACAAGAAAGTCGACATCTGGAAACTGTGCCAGTGAATGGAAATCTGACAAGAAAAGACTTAGAAATAATCGAAATAGATTCTGAAGGTGAAGAGAATCTGTTAAAAGGAAAGATAACTGAGGATTCGGTTGTCTATATTGAAGACAAAGAAGCTGAACCGAAAGAAGTTTCAGACCAGGAGAGTATCGAAAGGCAGAGAATAAGCTCTGAAGTAAGGAACAAAAATCCAAAATCTGGGAAGCTAGAGGTAATTGAGGAAGAGGAGGAGAACGAATTACCGAGTACCAGTGATGGAAGACAAAGTGAAGTTCCTGAAGGAGTGAAATTGCCGAATAGAGAAGTTCCTGAGTCAATTGAAATTTCAGACTACGAAACTGAAGAAAGTGACGTGGAAGGTGGAAGTGAAAACGGAAAGAAAAGGACTTGGAAGTCAGAATCGAATAATTCTGAACCAAAGAAGAAGTACGTGAGAAAAGCAGACTACTGGCCTGGTGGAAGATTGAGAGTCAGATTAATTAAAAAGCCAATAGAACAAGTTGAAGAAATCAGTAGTCAAAAGAGTCCAGGAAAAGAAATTGGAGTTGGAAGAAAAATAGAAGTAATATCGAGAAAAGGGAAGAGAATAATTAGACCAAACCAGAAATACAAGTCTCCTGAGTGGACTTACTTAGTAATTCCACCTGTTATTGACATATATGATAGTAGTGAAGAAGAAAACGAAATCCAAGAAATTAGTGACAATGATTAAAGTACAGAATTATTAAATTGGCAAAAGGCTGAAGAAATCCTGTTAGTTGACACAAGGTCGAAGAAAAACTGTTTAGTAGAAGAAAACTTATGTATGACATAAGGTCGAAGAAATCTTGTTTAGGGTTTTAAAAGAAAAATATATTTTAAAAGGGGGGTGTATATAAATTTTAAAATTTATTTTTATTTTTGAGGCTAAAACTAACCTAAAAATGCCTTACGTTAAGGAAAGCACTTCAAAATGTTCTGTTTTTAAAAGATGCTGTAAGATGACTCTGGTGTGTCTGCTCATTTTAGTTCTGCTCTGGTTGGTACTAGCTGTGATTATACCTTTAGAAATGAATAGAGAATTACACAAAGTTAACATAACAAGCAAAGCTCTGGTTAGCCAAACTAAACATAGTGCATCTGCAAAAGTAATTGATCATCAGCCTAACATTCATCAAGATAAATCAATAGGTGATTTTTCAAGCAATACATTCACAAAGCTTTTGAGTGAATATGTAAAGGTAATGGATGCAAAGGATTGTTATGTATGTGTTAAGTTACCCGCTTCTGTTTCTGAGGGAGTAACATATAATATGCTTCCTCTCACTTATGCTGTTACATGTAGTGTATTAACTAGTTTATTTTATCAAACTGGTCGATTAGAATATTACTATTCAAATTATGATGAGATTTTTGCTAATGTTAAAATTGATCATGCTTTAAATAAGCATAAGAAAGCTAAACAATTGAGAGAATATTTCCTTGTTACTAATGAACTCACTTATGAGTATGCTTATAAGAATAATCTAACATGTAAATTAAGTGCTGAAGGAAAGAAATTTCTGAATATGGTTGAGGAGAGAAGAGCAATTTATAAGAGAAATGAATTAGTCAAGCAGACTAAGTCATCCTTCTGGCAAAAAGAGGATGAGAAACTAAATGGCAAAATGCTTGAAAATATTGCAATTCACATAGACAAACCTGTTAGTGGAAAGCTTTGCATTAGAAGAGATAACACACTTTTTGATAATTATTTTGTAGGTGCAAGCAACTGTGAAGATACTTATCTGATAATGGGTGGTTGGGGATTTAAAGGTGGAAAAGATCCTATCTTTCCTGGAATTTATTTTGTTTGTGGTGATAAAGCCTACTACAACCTTCCAGACCATTGGTATGGAACTTGTTATGTGGGAATTGTTTTTCCTAAAGTGTTTCATGTTGACAGAGATTCAGAAGGATTATTTAAAATTCATAATTATGTAAATAGAGCTAAAAGAGAAACTTTTACTGAAGTTCTGGGAGATATTTTTCAAGCTGTAATACCTTTTGTTGGTATAACCCTAAATGCAGGGAGAATCAGAAAATTGTCCACTATAGTTGATAGATTATCAACTGACACTGCTGATGGATTTCAATTAGTGAACGTTGAAGTTATTGCAATTAGATCCATGGTAATTCAAGATCGTCTTGCTTTAGACATACTCCTAGCAAAAGAGGGAGGAGTCTGTGGCATTTTACATGTCCAACATTGCTGTACATATATACCGGATGAAAGTAAGAATATTGAAATGTATATTAAGAATATTACACAAATGCATTCAGAAATAATTCCTTTAGAAGAAGAAGATTTTACTGGGAAACTTTCAAAAAGGTTTCAAGCAATTAAAAACTGGTTTCATAATATCGGAAGTTCAATTCTTGGCAAGATTCTGGCACCTTTGATTATAATAGTATTCATTTTTATTTTGACTAAAGTAGGTTGTTTGTTACATAAAAGAAAGAAACATTTAAGAGAAAAGAAAAGAATCTATAAACTCAGAAAAGAAGAGGAAAGGGAGATTGAGTTGCAGGAGTTACATAGAGAGCGTCATGTTAATTGCAAAGATTATGCTGAAACAGACTTTTAGGTTTACTAATACAAATGAATTTGAATCGATTTCTTAAAATTCAATTTACCAAAATTTTGAGTGCTGGTGTGGTGATTTGTTAATCACCAGATGAGGGAGTTGATGGAGCGAGATAGAAAACAAAATTTTGTTTAAACTCGCAAAGTCACATTTCCATAACATGAATAAAAATATTAATGATTTGTGATATGTCATGCTAATACAACCTAGATTAAACTTTACACGTGGGGGGACTAACATGTGTGCTCATAAACGTGCATATTTGTTGCATCTTTTTGTTCGTGCAAAATAATAAAATAATTTATTGTTTTCGTTTTTGTCATTACTAACTGCTGCAAACTTAAATAAGCATGTGCTTGTTTTGCTTTTCCTTGTCTGTGTAATGTCATTTCTACTATTCTAGGTGCATATGGGTCTCATTGAAAAACGGAGACTGGTAAATATAAACGCTGCTTTAATTGTTTGCATTAGCTAGGTAACATTTTGATTAATAGGGTGGGTTAATTAATTAGTAAACCATGGGGTGGATACAGAATACACTTTAATTCTTACGTTACTACTTTTCTTGTGTTTGTTTTATACTAGAAATCATAAGTTGCCTGCTTTTGAGGCCTAGCTATTTGAGCCGCAAAATGAGAGTCGATCTATAATTCTGCAGAAAGTCACGAGACGCCCATTCTGAATTAAAACGTTTATTGAAGCTGCATTCACAAAGCAAAAACTGATGAGCTGACATCATTCTGTCGGACATGGCCAAGGTCGAAAGTGAACTTTTTGTCAGTCCTTAACTTGGCATCCGCGGAAGTTGCACTGAAAAACTATGGAAGCTGCGTGGATGACTTAAAACAAAGTTGCAATCGCAGGAAGCCTCTGGCTTCACGTGGAAGAAACAATGGTCTTTGTAAGACATGATTTTGTGGAACTTTTTAAGAATCGGGTGACATGTCACTTGTCACTCTCAGCCAATGGGACGTCGAGTATTTCTGAAAACTTTCCTTTGCTAGTTTAGTTAGCGTAGAAAGGTATAAAAAGTCATGCCCTTAGGGTTGGGCTGGCTGCTGCTTTCTGACTTTCCGATGAGGGTGATGTGCTGCTGGACTTTACGTGGAGCACGTAAGAATCCTCAAAGATCTTTACTTTAATTTCTGTCTATTTAGCTCAGTTAGGGAAATAGGTTTTTAGAAATGCTAAACTTTATATAATTTCTTTAAACTGATTCAATTGCTTAAATTGTATTTTTCCATATTTCTTACCATCATGCTTGCTTTATTGCAAATAAATTTCATTTATAAAACTCACAACATATATACCATAATTTAGAAAATAAAATCTTACTTTTGACAAACAAGCTGGTCTTGATTATTTAGAAGTATAGGTTACCTTTAGCTAGATCACGTCGCCTATAGTGGTCGTTTAAATGGTTGGGTTTTATTCTAATGACAATATTCTTTCTGCAAATGTATAAATATGTATATAGTGTGTAGATAATGTGTATATAGATTTATTCTGACCACCTGATTCAGTAGGCCCAAAATATATCAGATTTATAAATGGGTCCATATTTAGTATAGAATTTTGTTTATAGGTTATGAATTTGGGTAGCGTAGTTTATGATATATTTTCTATAGCCCGCTGGATCAGTTATTGTGAGGTCAGAGAAGCAGCCCCACTGTGGGAAGAGGGTTAGTACACTACAAGGCACAGAATGCAGTGCAAGATTGGCCACGCCCACTTGGCAGGTGATTTGTATTTGAAGAGGTGTACGACCAGAGACTGTTTCTCAGAACCTTCGAACCTTGCCTCTGATGAAAGGATAATTCCTGAAACGCGTTAGGCTCTCATGTAAGAAGGTGGTGCTCGGAGCAGTTTGAGAGCGAGCTGTGAAATGGATGCAAAATAAAAAAACTTGCCTATTTAAACTTCGTGTGGATCTGCTTCGTATGGGCTTCCTGTGTTGATTTGGAGATTATATATATATATATATATAGCAATACTTAGCAGGCAATTGAGGATTGCTAAAAATATAAGAGGCACAGGCGGAGTCTGATTTTCAAAGCAAAGATGCTTTATTCGGTGCTTAAGTGTCCTCTCCCCTCCAGTTCGACAGACACGTTTCGCCTTCGCGGCTTTTTCAATGTCGATTAACCCACAGTGTGTCAATGGTTATAAACCCACCCTTCAATTTCATGGTCATGGAAACAAATGACTAACATAGATTCGACCAACTTTACATCCGCAAAGCGGCGGCCATGTTACAGTGGGTGAAAAATAATGTTTTTTTGTGATAATTTACACAATAATATAAAAGTGCAAGTGCATGAACAATAATAATGTAATATTAAGTTAAAAAGGAGTCAAGATCCACTCCTAATGTTAATTCATAGAAAACAGGTCTGTTAATGATAATTATACAATTGTGTATTTCACTAATTATGTGACCTGTGTTATTTTGCGAGATCTTAGTAGATACCATAACTGTAAAAAAGGGGGAAAAGTTCCAAAATTCATGAGAACATAATGACCCTCACACAATTATGTATAGCTATCTACTCAGTTGTCAAAATTGAGCCCTGTATGGGCGTGAGGCTCCCAACATAATGCTTATAATTATGTCCAGATATACATTCAGTTATTCTGGGATTACCCTTGTATCCCGGAGTTTATCTTAGAGGAAAAAGAGGAGTGAGATGCTAGGTGTACATGTCAGTTCATGCTGGACCAAATTTCTATATGTGTCATTCTGACTATATAGACCCACATTTCAAAATTCACGTTTTCATGCTAGATTGATACTTATGCAAGACATTTTAACAGAATACATTTTACGAAAGTGCACTAGTCTAGGTGTGCCCAAAGCTCTTCATCATTATTGAGTCCAGCCGGGCTCATGCTTTGGAGTTCTATAATATAACGGGACTCTTTGGCTCTGAGTTTTTTCAGTCTGTCTCCCCCTCTCTCATGTTTGTCCACCCCGTCAATGCAATAAAATTGCAATAGATCCCTATTGCTCTGATGATATAACTCAAAGTGTCTCGCAACGGGGTAGGTGGGGTCTTTATTAGAGATAGCCCGCATATGTTCCAGTATGCGTTTCTTTGTGGGATTTTTGGTGCTACCAATGTATCTCTTTTTACAAGGACAGATGAGACAATAAACCGTATATTCGGAATTACAATTGTAAAACGTATTGATCGTTTTCATGGGCCTATTGGTTCCTGGAGCACCTTCAAACTGTGTCACTTTCTTACTAAATTTAAAAGCCTTGCATTTCTTGCAAGGAAAAAAGCCATTTATTCCCAGTTTGTTTTTGGTGGCTGTTGGTTTGGTAAAATGACTATGTATAAGATGGTCGCCAATTGATAGACATCTTTTGTAAGTGATAGGGGGGCGATCTGGTATATGCTTCTTCAAGACAGCATCAGTTTGAAGAATGTGCCAATTCTTTCTAAAGATTTGGACAATTTGCGCAGATTTCTCATTGTATGTAGTGATCATACGTACAGTATTGTCCTCCGGTTTGGTTTTGTTTTTGCTTGCTGAGGACAATAAAGTTCTTCTTTCAATTTGTTGTACTTTGAGTTCTGCACTTTGCAAATGTCCTCTCTTGTAGCCCCTGTTTGTGAAACGTTGCAGAGCCTGTTTTTTAGCCGTATCATAACTTTCATTGGTAGAGCAATTGCGCTTAAGGCGCAAAAGCTCACCGTACGGTATGCTCTTAATGAGGCTGCTTGGATGGTGGCTATCGGCGTGTAATACTGCATTCCCCGCCGTGGGTTTCCTGAAAAGGCGAGTGGCTAGGACGTTGTCTTCAATATATACCTGGAGATCTAAGTAATTGACTGTGGTATCACTGATGTTTCCTGTGAACCTTAAATTGAGGTCATTATTATTCAGAGTGGCAACATACTCCTCGGCCGAAGAGCGGTCGCCTCTCCAAATAATAAAAAGATCATCAATGTATCTTGTCCAAAGTACAATGTTCTCTAGCCAATGATCGTTGTGATCTCCCCAGGCCACGTGCTTCTCCCACCAGCCTACGAAGAGGTTCGCGTAGCTGGGGGCGAAGCACGTTCCCATCGCTGTACCCCGTTTTTGTAGGTACAGCTGTCCATCAAAGATAAAGATGTTATTATTTAGACAATAGGTTACCATCTGTAAGAGCATGTTATTGTGTTGTGCAAACTTGGGATGCTTCTGGCCCAAAAACCATCTGATAGCCTTCAGACCATCCGCGTGACAGATGCAGGTGTATAAACTAGTGATATCTAGTGTTATCAACAACAGGTTATCTTCCCAACAAATTCCCTCTACATGTTTTAGGAAATCCTGTGTATCCTGTATATAGGATGGTAAGTTCTTAACAAAGGGAGATAAAAAAGAGTCTACATAAATTGCAGTGTTCTCTAAAAGACTGTTGTTAGAAGCAACTATTGGTCTTCCAGGTGGGTTACTGTAGTGTTTATGAACTTTGGGCAAGTGGTAGAATGTAGGCAGCGTTGGTTCTTCACAAAGTAGGAAGAGATGCTCATCGTGATTCAGCATGCCTTCTTCTTTCCATTGACCTAGTAGTTGATGGTATTGCATAATACTTGCCACATAAACACCACGTTGGATTTTGATGTAACATTCCATGTCTTCTAATTGTCTCATTGCTTCTTTTTGATACTGTTCTTTACTAAAAATCACCATGTTGCCACCTTTATCTGAAGGTTTTATTTCTATGGTTTTGTCATTTTTCAGGGTTTGTAAAGCTTCCCAATATTTCCTCGGAATGTTAAAGTGATCGATCTTTTTCTGGTTTCTATCGGCCAAACTTTTTAGGTCGTCAATGACTGCTTCGTTAAAGACGTCGATCGCGTCGAAGGGAGTCTGAGGAATCTTTCTAGATTTTCTCTTGAAGTTGCTCTTGCCTCCAACTTGAGTTATTCCTGCTTGCTCTAGGTATTCCTGAGTGTTCGGGCCGTTGATTCTCCAGCACCAAGACACTCTAATGCCTGTAGTGTAGACATAGCCTGGAATGTGTTAACAGTTTGTGAGGCCACTTCTATGTTGTCATCCTCCGAGATAGTGGGAGGTGTAGATGAAGTTTCCTGAGGGTTAATTAGAAAAAAAATTGAAATTTTAATTTTCTAATGAATTTGAACAAATCGATGCGGGTGTTTGCATAGTCAAATCCTGAAGTTGGACAAAAAGTAGGACCCAGTTCCAAAACCTTGAGTTCCTCATGTGTCAAAGTTCTTTCAGATAGATTGACCACAATGCGTGCTGGTTGGTCCTTTAGTTTTTGTTCTTCTTTTGCCGCTGACTCCTGGTTTCTCTCTGGCTTGGTGGTTCTGCCACCTTGTTTCCTACCCCGCCTTGTTTTCCTTTTGGATTTTTCGATTTTTGTTGAACAGGAAAATAAATAAATAAATAAATAAATATATATATATATTTTTTTTTTCTTTTTTTTTTCTTTTTCAGAATCCAAATTGCGGTAATGCTGGCGCGCTGCCAGATCGCTGCCTGATCATTGTGGGGGTTCTCTCGTTTGTTGCGCAGGTTACATCAGGGTATTGACAAACAGGAACACGTTTCGCCAGACAGGCTGCCTTTCTCAACCTGTAATGCGCCATATTGGTGCTTCAATTTTAAAACAAATATTCATTAAAACAAAAGATGCACTACACTGCGCAGCGATTAGGTACAAGTGAGCATGTAGGCTGATGACCTTAGATTCTTTAAACAAAGCATAATCACAGTTATTTCGAAAACTGCAACTGTGAAAATCCTTTTTTTTTTTTCATTCCACAGCTGGCAACTGGTATTCATGTCACCATTTAATTTGCCATACCTGAGATCTTTAAAGGGGATCATCGAAAATCTAACTATCATGAACTTTTGGGTTAAAATGAGTAGAGGATTTAAAAATAGTTGTCTTTTATTGTATTTGTATGTCCTGCTCACCATCCATGAAGGTGTTCTTGTCTTCAGTATGAGTAAAACATCGCAGAAAGACAGGAGTTTAGCTTGTTTCATTGATGGCTGCCTAATCTGTAGCACTGGCCAGTCTTCTCCCAAATTTCTACAAACGGTACGTGCTTTCGAGTGGAGTCAGAATATTCTCTCCACAGGCTTTTCCACCTCAGAAGGTCTTTCCTTACTGGGCCAAAGATTGTATTCCAAGCACATCTGTGCTTGCAGCGTGGAGATTGGGAAGTGGAAACAGTGCGCGCTGTACATCTGGCATTGTGCTTCATCCATCCACGCTGTTGGCGTCCTATGGATGCCCTCTGTAAGAGTTGGAATGAGCTTGCTGATCATTAGATGAAGCATTAGTTAAACAGTAGGGCCAGAGAGTTTGTTGAACTGTGTGAAAGCGATTTTTGTATTCAAGTCTTTTTATTTCACCCCCGCAGCAGGGAGTATGCATAAGAGTGACGTGTACACAGCGATAAGCCTACAACCCTGAAAGGGCCGGCCGCGTCATATAAAATGCATGGGAAAAGATTAGTGGCGCACATCTGTAATAACTTTAGACACAGCGTTATGCCTACAACCCGAAAGGGCCGGCCGCGTCATACAGCGCTTAGTGCACACTGGGCAGTCACTGCCAATGATAGCCCGGCCCTTAGGGCCAAATGTAACCAAAGAACTAGAACTGGCTGAACCACAGGACCAGACGGGTCCGAACCGTAACATAGTGCCTGAAAGAGAGGCACCAGTGTAAAGTAGACAGTAGAAAAGATTGAAAGAGAAAGATTAGTAAAGAAAAGCGAGAGGGCCTAGGGGACAGCTAAGGAGGCGGGGGATGGGAGCGGCATACCAGACCATGGGGATAACAGCAGCGCCTGTCGCACTCTACGCCTCAATCCCTGGGGCGGATATGGCAGTAGCCTGTTTGATGTGGGGGGATCACAGCATCTTCTACCAAACGCAGCGCCCGTAGCTTAGGGGGCATGTGTCGCGCATGCTCTACTGTGCATAAATATTTCACCAGGGGTTGGCACACCACCTTAAAGCGCGTGTCGCGAGCCTGCAGTCGAGCTGTAAGGAGCTACATTGTTATGACATGCCAGAGTCTCACGAACCACGCAGCGACGGGCGGCGCTTCCGTCTTTTTCCAATATAAGGCAATGAGCTGCCTGGCTGCCCCCAGCATTTGAAGCGCTAGCGTTCAGTCGCTCTGGGTTACCGCTAGCAGGCCTGTTGGTTTGACCCCCAGTAATATCGTGCTAGTGGCTTCAGGCAGAGGAAACCCCAGGACCCCCCTGATGTGGCTCAAGACCTCCTTCCAGAAGAGAGTTAGCGAGGGGCAAGTCCACCATATGTGCAAAAAATCTCCAGTCGCAGACCGGCACCTCCAGCACTCAGTAGAAGAGGCCGGGAACATTTTGTGGAGTCGTTGCGGCGTATAGTACCACTGGGTCATCATTTTATATGCGTTCTCTTGTTGCGGTATGTTACGATAAATTTTTGGTATGTCGCGCCACAGTCGGAGCCATTGTGCTGATGTTTTGTCTGTACCCGAAATAGATTGCCAACGGTGTTGATACTTATGCAAAGGCGGCGTCTGAGGGTGTTGCAGAATTTGGTAAATTTTTGGGATCAGACCCTTCGATTCTGTGAAGTAACGAGCTAGCCTCTCAAACGGGGTGAAAGCGAGTGTAGCCGCCTGATACGTCCCATCCGCCGTTACCCAGTGCCGCAGTTGGGCATATTGCATCTCTGCCTCAGGTGGCAGTCGGAAGTCCTCCCTGCAGTGCGCAAAGGTCTTAAGGGTGCCCCCATCAAAGAGGTCTGTAAGCACCCTACAATTGCCCTGAGGCCACCTATGGAAGGCTCTGGTATGGAGAGCAGGTGGGAACCACGGGTTTCCTTCAATTGGAGTGTGTGGCGAGGGGAAGATCGTGAGGCCCCTGCATACCGCTACCCTGTCCCAAATCTCCAACACCGTTATCGTGGGCGCCGCCAAGTAGGTGCTCGGGGATCGCCCCGCCTTGTGTTTCCATGCCAAATCCCAGATGGTGCGGCAAGTCACGGCTCTGTCCATATGCAGCCACCCCTTCTCACTCTCTGTAGTACCCCATTCTATTATGAAGCGAAGATGGGCAACCCAGTAGTATTCCACCAGGTTAGGACATGCAAATCCCCCCGATCTCGCGGCGCCAAAAGGAGTGCCTGTGAGAAGCAGGGCCTCTTCCCCCCCCAAATAAAGTTGTTTAGATCTCTCTGCAGACTTCTTATATTATGCAGCGGGATGGGAGTGGGGAGGCACTGAAATAAATATAGGATTTTGGGTAGGATGGACATCTTTATCGCATTGATTATACCCAGCCAAGACGGTACAAGCAGCTTCCATCTCCGTAGATCCTCAAGGACCACTCGGCGACATTCCCTCCAGTTGGCATGTGTCCATCCATCTAGCGAGGGGGTCAACTGCAAGCCAAGATAACGGATATGTTGTGTCGTCCAGCGATAGGGGGCTATCTGTTCCAAAGGGGGGATTTCTGTCTTTGGGATGGTAAGGTTGAGCGCCCAGGACTTGCTATAGTTGATTTTCTGGCCAGAAACACGCTCAAAGAGACAAAGCGTAGAATGTACTGCCGGCAGGGACTCACGGGGCTTATTAAGTGTCAGGATGAGATCATCCACGAAGAGTGCCACTTTATTATCGAGGCCGCCTAACGGGATGCCATGAATGTCAGGGGCTCGACTAATCATGTCCGCCAGTGGCTCAATTGCCAGGGCAAACAATAAAGGCGAGAGTGGACATCCCTGCCTGGTTCCCCTCCCTATAGTAAACGGCTCCGTGAGCTGTCCGTTCACTTGAATCCTGGCCCGTGGTGCAATGTAAGGCGCCATAAGCCTGGTGACCATCTTCGGACCGAGCCCTATCTTATGGAGGACCGCCCGAAGGAAGGACCAATCCACCCGGTCGAACGCCTTTTCGGCATCTAACGAGAGGAGGCAGGCCGGGATCTGCCAGTGATAGGCCTTTCCCACTAGGTGTGCTACTCTCCGCACGTTGTGGGCCCCCTGCCGGTCTCGGATGAAACCCACCTGATCGGGGTCGATCAGGCACGGCATATGGGGGTCTAAGCGCCTCGTCAATAACTTGGTGTATATTTTAAAGTCGGTGTTCAATAAGGCTATCGGGCGGTACGACGTGCACATAGTGGGGTCCTTCCCAGGCTTCAATATTAAAGAGATTTTGGCCAACCCCATGTCTGGGGACGGCCACTGCTCGTCAGTGAAAGAATTGAATAGCCGGAGAAGGTAGGGCCCGAGTTGCGCCTGGATCATGCGATAGCAGGACAACGGGAGCCCATCGGGCCCCGGTGTTTTCCCCATGTGAAGCTCCCGGATGGCTGAGGCTATTTCCTCCTGCGTGATTGAGTCCTCCAGAAGTTGCGCAAAATGGGGGTGTAGCGTCACCCCGCCATACTGCCCCAGTACTTCCTCCACTAGCTCAGGAGGTGGTTTCTCCTCCGAATATAGTGACGTGTAATAATCCCTGAAAGCCTGGCATTTTTTCCTTTGCCTCCGCGACCCTGGTCCCGTTCGGCAGTTGTACGTTCGTTATATGCGCTTTAGCGGCTTTAGCCCTCAATCTCCTCGCCAATATTCTCCCCACCTTGTCTCCCCCCTCGAAATATTTCTGTTTTAAGGCCAACAGGGAATGTTCAGCCTTATTGGTGCGCAACATCCTGAGTTGACCCCTAAGATTAGCTAAATGTCTCCTCGTCCGCTGGGTAGAGCCGCCCTGATCCTGTGCCTCCGCCTTCTTCAGGTCATCTGTCAGTTTGTCTTCCAACGCTCGCGCCTCTCGCGACCTTGCGATCGAAAGGGACGTAATATGCTTCCGTATTGTTGCCTTAAAGGCATTCAAGACCACCGGAAAGGGCGTCTCAAGCAAGTCGTTGCGCTCAAAGTAGGAAACAATGGCTCCCCGGATGTCCTCGACATCTGCTGCATCCCGAAGGATACTTGGCGGCAGACACCATTTCCGTTCCCGGGGAGGACAGGCTGCTGGGTCCTGTAGGAGCAATTCCACATGAGCGTGGTCAGAAATAGAGATATAAGACAGTTCTACCCCTATGACATCGCGGGAGAGATCATGGGACATAAACAAATAATCGATGCGAGAATAGGAGCGGTGAGCGTGTGAATAGTATGAGTACTCCCTCTTACCCGGGGAAAAATAACGCCACGCGTCGAACAACCCTAAGTCCGTAATCTGCTTGCGTAGCGCTGAGGACATTGCCCCAGCACCACTGAAGGATCCCTCGCTCCGATCCAGCTTTGGGCACCAGACCAAGTTCAAATCACCCCCCACAATAAGCGAGGGTCCGCCTTGCGGCACATGATCTCTCAAAAGGTCTCTGAGGTAGCGGTCCTGCGCCTGGTTGGGGGCATAAATGTTGCACAATGTGAGACGGCGGCGCCCCACCTCGACACCCACTCTGAGAAAGCGCCCGTCACCACTCCGAAAGGGTCTGCCTTCCCCCCGCCTGATGCCAGCTCTGCACAATATTGCCACTCCTGCTGTCTTTGTGTCTGTTGCAGCCCAGAACTGGAGAGGGTACCTAGGGTGTGCCATGCGCGCAGTATCAGTCTGCAGAAGGTGAGTCTCCTGTGAGAATATGATGTCTGGATTCTGACGGGTAAGATAGTGCCATACCTGCTTGCGCTTATTAGGCGAGTTAAGGCCCTCTATGTTGAGGGACAGGACCTTCAGAGGACTAGGCGTGTTCACAGCCATGCTGGGTGTTGACATAAGTTATCGTTTCCCCCACAACTGCCATCCCGTCCGCATCACACATACCACAGGCCTGGGCCCGCACCCATCCACACCCTACCAACGTCCAGCCCCCCCTCCCAGAGCCCCCGCGAGAAGGAAAGAAAAGGAGAAAAGAGAGCAGCGAGAAACAAGGGAAAGAAGAAAGAGATAGAGAGAGAACTAGCGTCCTAAGGGGCCATTCATCTAGACATAACAATCGCGGCCAACAGGGCCGAAGGTCTCCTACTCCGTTACAGGGCATCCTGCACCCACAGGTTTGGATGCTCTCCGGGATGTCACTCCCTAAGGGGCAGACCAAGAGGGGTTGTGGCGGTCTCAAAGTACAAATAGCTGAGGGGCTCCCGCTGCCCCCTCAACCTAAAAATTTGGAGTCAGGGTAGTGAGCGAGAAGCCTCATCGCGACTCCTCCCACAGAGTCAAGCAAGGTCAAGTGTGAGGCCTCCAAACTAGGATGAAAGAAGCAAATGGACCACAATTCAAGGTGTGAGGGAGGTCCCATCAGACTCTGCCTTGTCCCCCTCAAGAGACCGAATGTGGGCTATAATGTCCTGTTTGGCCTGGGTGGGTGAGCGTCCCTCCGTGGGGGAGGGACGACGGTGTCGATGTACCGTGGTCCAGTCCGGTCCAGCCGGCATCCTCTTCTGTCTATGGGGCTGAGATGGACTCGCCGGAGGGGTCATTGACATGCGAAGGAGCTGCGCCGCTTCTGTGTAGCATAGCACGACTCTGCGTTTGGACTCCCATTGGAATATAAGCGCAAACGGATGGCCCCACTGGTAGGCGATGCCCATGCTGCGTAGCTTTTCGGTCACAGGTCGGAATGCACACCTCCGCTTCAGGGTATTCGGCGCCAAATCTTGGAAGATTTGAATCTTGTTGCCCTTATATCGCAGGTCTGGTTGATCACGCGCACTTTTCCAGATTGCCTCTTTCTCGGTGAAGAAATGAACTCTGGTCAAAATGTCCGGTAGAAGTCCCGGCCTCCCCACAGGGCCGGCTACACGGTGTGCTCGATCCAAAGTCGGGGTGAGGCGGCCTCATCCCCCCAGACCTTGTGTAGAAGCTGCGCCACGTAGCCCATGATGTCTTCCCCTTCTTCCCCAAGCGGAATTCCCCGGATATGGAGGTTGTTGAGCCGGCTTCTATTCTCCAAGTCCTCCTGCTTTACTTGGAGCTCGATGTTTTGCTCCTCGAGGGCCGCCAGGCGCTGCCATAGATGTTCTTGATCTTCCGTGCGCGTGTCCATTGTCCTCTCCAGCCCATCTACTCGATCCCCAAGGTCCGTCACCTCTTTCCTAAGCTCTGTCACACAGTTATGCACCTCAGACCGCAGGGCTCCTATCTCCAGTTTCAGCTCAGTCATAAAGGTGGTCATGAATGCTTGAGTGACCGGAGGGGAATCTCCAGCAACTCGGGATGGGCCTTCCCCGGCAGCAGGCGCTCCCGCTTTACCCCACATGGCCACAACCGTGTTGTCCTTGGGGGCCGTCGCCGGGTCGGCCTTACTTCCTTTATTTGAGTGCGTCATTGCACCCTCTCGATTAGGCAAGACGAAGGAATCGCGCACTGATTTGGGGAGCGGGCCAGGTCACTGCGTGTTAGGGATCAACTGCGCTCCAACACCTATACTGCGGGCCTTGCCGCACGATTGCAGGGCAGCACGCCAGCCACCGCCAGAGAAGTGTAAGTCCCACTCAAAATACCACAAAGTCTAGGGCACCCGGGGGCCAGATGGAGGGCGATAGGCAGTTCACACCCACTCCACCCAGGGAACCCCCGGTCAAAGCTTTAGGCCTCCCAAGGCTGGCCCCCCAGCAAGCAAAAGATGGTGGGCTGCGCCGTTCTCCTCCCCTTGCTCGCTGGACCAGTGCCGCTCACCTTGATGTCTCGGGTTCGTGCCCACCTCTGGAAGACCTCCTGGAAGCCAGTTCTCGACCACGGCATGCCGCAACTCCAGGCCAGCACCGTCCCAGCGTCTGGTGCCTCTGCTAACACCAGCCAGTCACCGCCACGGAGCACGTCGACGGCCCTGTTTGTCCGGGACCGGTCCGCCACAGGCCACTCAGGAGAAAGCGCCGGTAGGTTGCCCTGCAGCTCCTCAAAGGCGCCACGCACCCCGCAGGCACGCCCCAAAATCACCATCCGCTGTAGGCCCTCGATACACTCAATCCGCTCCCGCGGCTCTCGAGATGGCGGGCGCTTCAATCCAAGGGCCACTGTGACGCCGCACCTCAGCCACCGCTACCCAGAGCACACCACAGGGGACCCTTCGTCGGGATGCCCCTGCGCCTCTCCGCAGCACAGGGACAAAAGCCGCACCCGTAGCAGGGAGGCCCAGGCGTCTGGACCGCCACCGCAGTTAACCAGGCATTTCAAAATGGCGGGTCCCCTTCCCCCGACTCGTGACCGGGTTCGGCCGCCCCCTCTTGCCAGCGACTTTCCAGGGTGCAGAGGGGTGTCCACAAGCGCTCACCAGCAAGGGCCGTCAGGCAGGGTGCCCCGGGGTCTCCATATAGCACTCTTCCAGCAGGATGCACCCTCCGCTTGCCAAGAGTGGGAGCCGTCACGGCAGGGGCTTCCAAAATGGCGGGTCGCCGCTCACTGATCTTCACCCGGCTCCACCGAACACCACACTCCAGCTGTCTCTCGGAAGGGTCCCCGGGCAGTCGCTGGCTCTCGGTGCTCCAACACCCTCAAGGAGCTCCGGGGGTGATTTCAGGACCCCCCGACTCTGCTTTAATGGCTAATGAAGGCCGACAACAGCAGGAGCCCCGCCAGAGCACGTCCGCTCACATCGCCTCGCAAGCCACGCCCCCTAAATTGTTTTTTTAAATTGTTTTCAGTCTGTGCTTAATCCGTGTTTATGCCCATCAGTTCATATTGTTCATAGAAAACTTCCAACATGCCTTATTCTACTTTCACCAAAACCCGGATTAGATTTCATACACGTCCTTCAGCTGCTGCCAAGGGCATCTTTATAATTACTTTAAAATCCAAAGACACACATTTTTCAAGTTCGAATTATTTCACTCTGAGCATAGTTGCCCACCTTCTTGGTTCATTAATTCCTTCCAGGTGCATGTGTCTTCGATCATCATCGAGGAGCGGAGGAGCACAGACATAGGCGCAGAGGCGTGGACCACGTCATGTATAATGTTTGAACTAAGGGGTCTCCTGCCCTCACCCTACTCTGGGGCACAGTGTCCCAACCATAGGCCTTTAGATACAGGCCAGATCGCGGTGGAGAGTGATCTCTATCACCCCACCCAGTGGAAATCCTCTCAACACAGTTTAGTAAGAGTGGAGCCCGCTGTTGATTCACTCGTTCAGGTCCTGATGAATGCCATGGACCCTATTGGGCCACTGGCAGAAACAAGTCGACCTCATTGATATCGTTAGGGGGACAATAATAACCCCATTACACCAATCACTTTATTTTAATTACCATATAGATGCCAGCACCATTAAAACCTAATTTGACATCTATAATGGCTTTTTAACGTCACTATTTGTCTTAGGGCCCCCACTTAGTTTAGAAGGTCATCCCTGTCGTCAGGTGTATGCCCGCCCTCTATCAAACCAAGTGTTTATAGGGCGAGGACTGGTCAATGATGAAGCATTACACCAGGTGGTGTGTGAGACCAGTCCTTCACTTTTTGTGAGATGACTGCACTCACTAATTAATTGGCACTAGCACTAGCTACAGTTCCCTTGGAGCGGCTTTATTGTGATTAACAGTTTCTGTTGGAGGCTGCCGATTCCCAGCACCCTGTGCCTCAGGTTTCCTCACCCCAGACCCTGTCTGGGTTTTGTGGTTCACCTAACTAAAATGTCCCTGACTCCTTTGTTTTTTTCAGTGAATATTTAGATATGATAATTATTTTTTCCAATAATAATTAAAAATTGTACTTAAAATAATGATAACTGTAATCAAATGCACATAAATGCTGTTATAAAGTAGGTATTTTTGACCACTCTATTTTGGTGGAACACATTGATGTACTTTATATAACGGATTAATTTATTATGGATAGAAATATTACAAGTGCCCTTACAAGATAGAACCTCCACTATAAAATGTTGTTGACATAATAGGCAGTTGTCTAGTTTTTTAACCATAAACACCTGAGTATAGCGGCACTAGTCCCTGATGATCTTGCATGTAAAGTCACATTTTGGAGATCAGGATCACGTCCTAGCATAAAACTAGTCCACTGCTGACCTATGCACATGGCTGAATAGTGGTGTTAGGTTGATGCACCTATGCAGTGGAGTCACCTAGAAGCAAGTTGACAATACGCTCTGAGAGATGCAGCGGCCATTTTACAAATAGACGACAGAGACCAAATGGCCGACCAGTAGGTTACAGGTTTAAAAGGACACTGTGCAGGAGGAAAGGAGGTAACTTTTTTGGACATACTAGGAACTCCACTTCTTGTGTCTTTATGGATACTGTTAACTATCTGGTGAGGCAACGCTATGGGGAAGTTGGAATATAATTCAAATTAAACGACCCATGTAGCTAAATTTTGATAATACAAAAAGAAGGAGAAGGAAAAGGAGAGAGGTTCCTTAAATCCTTAGGGTTAAGTTGTGTTTATCAATAATTCTGTGAAAAACTGCAAAATTGCAGACTGCTACAAATCTGTGTATGCATTTTATGTCTCTGTTTTTTCTTTCTAAGACAAGCTTCTTATTCTGGACCACATCTTTGTCAGTATATTAAGAAAGGTGTGTTGTAGGTTCTACTACACATTCTAAAGGGGTTTGAAGAAGGCATAAATATGATGCTGAGCCCAACTGATTATACCTTTTTGACACTAAGGTGCCTATGTAGGTAGCCGTTTGCGATTCGCAACCGCTGAAATTCGGCTAATTTCGGCGTTTGCGAATCGCAAAGGGCGTTTTGATATGTAGGTGCATGTTAGCAAAAAAAGGAATCGCAAAAATTGCGATTCCCTATTTTGCTCAAGCATTTAAGGAATCGCAATTTTGCGATTCCTTAAATGCTATGTAGGAGTCAATTAAAAAATGCGATTCAAGCTTAAGGAATCTCAAAATACCACCTACTCCAAGTAGATGGTATTTTGCAATTTCCTTTAAAAATGCATTTTTTTAAAAAATTCAAAGTGCCATGTGACGCACAGACATGCCCTTAAGGCATGTCTGTGCGCCACATGTACTTACAGGCACTTTCCAGGGGTGCAACAGGTGTCCTTTGGACACCCTGGCATCCTTGGAATTGCGATTCTCAAATTGCGATTTTCTCATAGAAAATCGCAATTTGAGAATGTATCCCCCTTCATTCCTATGGGCCTCTTGACCCATAGAAATGAATGGGACACTCATTCCTTAATTATGATTCGCAATTTGCTAATCGCAATTAAGGAATATTAGGTAATCGCAAAAAATTGCGAATTATTACCTACATTGCATTTTGCGATTCTCAAATAGCGATTCCTTAAAAATAGTTATTTCAGAATCGCAAAATGGAGATTACCTACATATGCCCCTAGGTCATGGGTGAATGAGGGTGAACTGCAATATGCATTAAAAACATTTTAAGAGTCACAAATGATAGAGAGTGGCCACCCAGATTCTTATCAGTGCACAACAGTGACTGGCCTACACTTTTGAATGTAATCAAAAAGGTGTTTAGGAGTTAAACATTTATATTCCTCTGCCACATGTAATTGGTAGCGGACATAACTTTTAAGAACTCTGGGCAGCCTGGAAAAATAAACTGTTGGCTGAGGTTTGGTTTCCTCGCAGTCCCATACAAAGAACTTTGAGACATCTTGGGTTCTATAATCTTTTTAGGTTGAGCCTAAGTAGCACGCATGTGCCGTCTACCAGACATGCTGTATTCAGTCTGTGGGGTTAAAGCCAGCCCATTGCCATTTTCTTCATCCCTTCAATTGTCAATCAAAAATGCTTGCTTGCTGTTAGTTAATCCTTCATCTTTGTCCCGTCCTTTTCTTTTTTGATTACTCCCACAGTGCACTGCCCAATTACTGATCTCTACGCATTTGTCTTCATGTGTTTGTTTTGGGGAACTCTTTTTTAATGGTTTCCTGCTTGTGTCTTCTTTTAAAGGTTTCCTGCTTGTGTCTTGCTTCGGCACGTAATCTCCCCATGTGGTGCCGTCACCACACCACCACCTCCCACTCGCTGCTTGCCATCCTAAAACCCTCCTCCCCCATCCTGATTTAACTATTTTTTCTCAGTGAGCGCTCATGTTTTTACAACCTTGGCCTATATTTTCTCTGTCAGATACGAATTGGTTATTTTTTACAGCTAAACGTGAAGGTTCATTTTCTCTCTTTCTTTAATCACAGTTTTTTCTGTAGTGCATTTAAGAGCAATATCCCCATTTAAGAGACCGGTGGTTATGCCCACCGTGGGTCATTTCGCTTTCTTTGTTTTGTATGTATATGTCGTGCTAGATGCCCTGCCTTTAAAGGGTGTCTTAATATACTACTAACTTAGTGTTGGTTCAGTGGGTTTCCTTTCATTTATGGGGGCCTTTGGAGTGCATTCTATGTTGCAGGTCCTCTATTTAAAATATGTTGTGGATATTTGAAAACTATACATACAATAATTTCTCTTGTGTTGTAGATCTCTTTCCCTTTAAGGAGAGTTAGTTCTCCTCCCCTTTTTTGGAGGATGTATGCATGCACTCCCCTTAAAGGGATGCTATGATTCTTCTCCCCTTTATTGGATGTTTGGGTGACCCCAGCACAAGAGCGTCAAGACTAGCTTGAGAGCCAAGAACCGGAGCCATGCCGTCCAATCGGCCCTTCCTACAGAGGTGCACCTTCTGTGAGAGGCCATAGTGGGGTTTCGGTCCAGGACAGCTCCTCCTGCCTAGATAGCTGACCTTCCACACTATGGGGCCTATTAGGATTGCGGTTTTTTCGCATCCTCCGGGCCGGCGGAAGCCACCGCCGGCCCGGAGGATGCGGAAAAACCGCAGCGGACCCACCAGAGACCCACCGCCACATTAGGATGGCTGGTGGGTCCTGGTTTCCGTCCGCAGCTATTCCGCCGCGGTTGGCTTACAACCGCGGCGGAAAAGCTCTAATATGGTGGCGGTGTCTCTCAGACACCGTCCACCATATTAGGAAATGCTTGAAAAGATGCCACCGTGGAAAAGCATGTGGAACTTCACTGCGGGGGCCCGTTGTGGGCCACCTAGGTGAAGGGGGGTGGGGGGTGCACATGGGGGGTACCTATGGTACCCCCCTGCATTTGTATGCAGAGATCGGCAGGCACCGCGCGGTGCCTGCCGCTTTCTGCATACAAATGCAAAGTATGCATTTTTTACATTGCGGCGGGTGCAGCTTGAAGCTGCACCCGCCGCAATGTTAAGGATAGAGGATGTGACCGCCACCCTGGCGGTCACATCCTAATCTTCATGGGGGGAACACCGCTGCCCATGCGGATGTTCCCCCCTACTCTATGGTGGCGGACGGACTCAGGTCCGTCCGCCATCATAATCGGCCCCTATGTCAGCAGTCCCCAGCCCGCTTACTGCACTGTCTGCATATCATCTATTTTTCCTCTACAACATGGCAGTGATTTGTGTACAAAGAGGCCTGCATTGTGCGGCTGGAGGTCTCTTGACCCTAATCTCACATGCTGTTTGCCATTGCTTGCTCTTTACTGGTGCGACGATGTAAGGACTGGTTCTGGTGGGTTATTCTTATTTGACCGGCTCTTTCACACAATGCCTCCTAACTTCCATGCATGGGTAACTAGTGGCATCTTGCGCAGCAGCATTGTATTAGGCAGTCTCTTGCTTTTACCTACAAAGCGATTCACAAGTATCCAGCTGCGAGTGGTGGCTTGCGCGCCGTTCAAGATGGCGGTGTAGTAGCGGAGCTCTGTCACCAAATCCCGGTTTTGGACTTCTCCGTGCGGCCGTTCCTGGTTTTATCAGGGAAAAGGACCTGTTTTCGGTACCTCATGAGTCATGATGAGGTGAGCTTCCCGGTTGCTTTTTAACCACTTTTCTGCACCTCTAGAGCTGGAAATTCAGCGTGACTCGTCCAGTCAGATTATGACCACCATTTTGTCTGCTTGCAGCATCGAGTTTCTTCGCTTCAGAAATTATGTTTATACTTGTGTCACACTGCACTGGCCTTTTCCCTGATGATGCCCTTTCTCAAAACAACATTGCTTAATCTCACTGTTTAGCAACAGAGTCGTTTTTTGTGTAAGGTTGCTGACAAAATGCTGATAATTGCCTTAAGTCGTGTGAGGGCTCTTTATAGAGGCTTGAACTCCCTTTTTCAACCTGCATGTGGCGCGAAGTGGAATACCTATGCTTCTTTTCGCAATTCTTTGTCTCATTCACACTATGTACACTAGAGTTTCCTCTGATTTTTGTGATTAGTGCAGTCCAGCAGGAGTGAGTTATCCTCTTACCTCTTGCTTTCACACGCTTTCTGCAAGGCACGATTTGGCGACATGTGACGGTACTTGTCACTAACGTCTAATTTCAACATTTCGGCGCTCTTTTGTAGATGCACCACTTTTTCCTCACCTCGCTCAGTGCTTTATCTTCCTGCAAGGACCCGACTCATGTCTACATCATATTCTGATATACTTATATGGGGAAACTACGTAACCTTAAACTCTCTACTCCCACTAAGCCTATTGTGGTTTCTGACTCTGACTCAACTTTTCACGATATGGAAGATTTATTGT